>NW_017972372.1:323499-346019 GCF_001876935.1 Asparagus officinalis
ATATACAAAACAACAATATATATAAAAACAATGGTTAGTGGTATATATTTTTTTTTTTCACTCTCTAATTCTTGGTGATTGTTTTCTATTTTAACGGGCTTTCTAAGTGACCATTTAACGAGTTTTGGGCCAATGAATCCCAACCCAATTGGGCTTAGGTCATTAAGTATAGAGATACTCCTTGGGCTTAATTGCTCAGTCAACTTAGGCTTTATAGAATTACCTTGAATTTAAGAGTTTTTTTTTTTTTGGTGCCCATTTTTCGCACTCTTCTTTTATAAGGTTAGTTTTTTTTTTTTTTAATATATATGTGTAAGTATATATAGTCTTTTAAAAAAAATTATGTAAATCAAGATAACTTGAAAAAAATATTTTTAACTCTAAGTTAAGCATGCAAAAATTTCATTATTTTTTAATTAAAAATCTAAGGTAAGACTTAAGTAAAGTATACTAGTTGAAAAATCATTTCTTAAGAACTTTATTTAGAGTTATCATAAAAGGTGAACTTGAATATGTCACTAACTAAGAATTAGAAAATTTAAAATCTATCAATTTGATCAATTATTACTTAACTCTATTAATTTGGCAAGTGATAATATTTTTATAATTTTTTTAACAAAAAGAAAGAAAAAAAAAACAACTAAAAAGGTAAAATAAGGAAAATATGTATTTCTCACCCCCACACCTAAATTTTTGCATTGTCCTCAATGCAAATTCGCTGAAGCACAAAGTAAAGCAGATAAAATTGGAGAACTTACAGTTGTTCGGTTGACAATGATGATAAGGATCTGCAATTACTGTTAGTATGAGGATGAAGAAATCAAATAAGAGGGAAGAAAAAAAAATTGTAAGTAAATTTTTTTTTTACCTATGTTACTTATTCAATTTTTTTTTTGTTGTTGTTGTTTTTTTTAAGTGAAAAACAAAAAGTGAGAAACTATGTATATATTTTTTTCTTTTTTTTTAAATGAGGAAATATGTATATAAAATTTTTTATTCGAAATATTTCTTTTTTTTATTTTTTTCTTTTTTTTTAAATGAGGAAATATGTATATAAAATTTTTTATTCGAAATATTTCTTTTTTTTTATATATATATGAAAAGCAAAATGAGGAAATATGTATATATATATGTCTTTTTTTTTAGATTTTTTTTTTGAAAAGAAAAGAGAAAGTAAAATCCTAACAAATCCTACTTTTATTTTTTTTTAAATTCGTTTTTTTTTTATAAAAGGAAGGAAAATTGTCCTAGGGAAGCCTTTTTTTTTTTTGGAAAAAAGTAGTTTTTTTTTTTTGAGAAGAGAAGAGAAAGGAAAAACCTAATTAAAACAAATCCTACTTTTTTTTTATTCGTTTTTTTTTAGATAAAAGAAAGGAAAATTATCCCAGGGGAGGCAAAAAAAATTTTTTTTTAAGGAAAGAAAAAAAATTTAGTTTTTTTTTTTTAAGGAAAGAGAATTAGTTTTTTTTTTAATATGAGAAGATAAAGAAAAAGAAAAATCCTAACTAAAACAAATCAAATCAATCCTTTTCAATCACTTTAATTCTAGGGTTTAGCCTAACTCAACTAGACCAGCTTCTAACCAAAAACTCCTACAGTGAAAAGATCAAAGTTTTACCCAGGTAGTTAGCCAGGTAAGGATAGTACTAGAGGGTGATCAAAGATCAATTAAGTACCTCTTTCCTTGCGGAGCGCTTTACGCAACCCCTAAACCTTGCCTTAGACACCAACTAATCTGAGAAAACTTAAACCGGTTCACTTAAGGATTTCTTGTTCCTTATTGAGCTCGATTCCTTAGGGCCAACGTCTAATGAGTTTTATTAGGCTTGGGTTGTGTAGTGAGGAATTAGTGATTTTGGGCTAAGGAAAGGGTGATGAAATCCCCACCTTATCTTGATTATGGGATTTTGCCCTTAAAAAAATATTTTCAAGTGTGTGCCAAACCAAGATGCTCAAATCACTTTGGTGAATTCCTACTAATTATATGAAATGCAACCCTAGAAATTAAAAGCGACTGAAAAGGATGGAAAAGAAAAATCTTTTTTTTTTAATTATGGTCAACAACACTCAAATGTGAGTTGAGAGCTCTTGTTTGAATTTATTATCTTGTTAGTTAATGTCCAAGTGAAAGGTGGGGAATTTTGTGAGGGAAGATGTGATCTAGAAGCAGTAATCGAATCTCATCTCAGCAAAAGAGTATTCGGAAGCCATAAGTAGAGTTAGTGTTTCACTTTGCTTTCAGAATGACGGGGTTATCCCTTAAGAATTATTACATGTTTAACATTCTTCAGGGAACTTCCGCTACATGAATTATCCCCATTAACGTTCTTTGCAAACTGGGTGTAACGATGCAGTACATTATCCTCAGTGCGGTCATGTTCTGGTTTCTTAAGAATATAAGATTCTCGCAGGACACTTCCGTTATATTAAATCAATCGCACCCCCAGTGTATCTCTCGGAGGTTGGTAACCATTACGATATTCCGGTTGAGATAATGCGAGAAGCAGTTTATACTGCATAGGTGCTCTTGGATGTCGGGGAGAAACAAGTTTGACCGTCGTTACCGCATCCTTGGAAGGTAGTATGGTCGTGCGTTTACTCGAGCTGTCTTTCGGTCGTGGTATGACGCCGGAGTAGATTAGGGCTGGATCTTGTTTTTGGTCCAAAGCAAATCTCGTGGGATGAAGAACCCTTGCTGTTGGTACGCGTCACAGTAATGTTTGGATCCCGTAATCTTCTTAGGCTCCATCCTGATCAATTTAGGGTTAGCTCGATTTTGTCATTAGCGAGGAGGTATTCAATTATGGCTGGAGCTTCATCTATCTTCGGACAAGAATACTCCTTTTGGAAACCTCGGATCGAGAGTTGCGTTCACGAGGAATTGTGGATGTCGTCGGTGACCTCTCTCAACTTTTCTTTCTTTTAAAAAGTTCAGCTTGTTCCGCGAGATTTTTAACTCCTTCCAAGTTGTGGACGGCACGACGCCGCAGGGCTTCCAGGACATCGTGAAAGATATTATGCATGTTTGCAAGATGAACTCCCTTTAACGAGGATCTTTGCAACTCAATTGCCTTGTCACGGAAGCGTTTTGACAAAATTGTCGACTGACTCTCCGTTTGTTCTATCAAAAGGGTCTCGATTGACAACTACGGTGTCATCATCGATGAATAATTATTGAGGAACAAACTTTCCCATGTCATTCCGCAGGCATGATGTCTCCTTGACTGTGAGCCCGTCGGGGTACCAGGCGAAAGGCGGCGCCCACGAAGGCTTGGTAGCCAACGTATGACCGGGGGATCCATTAAACGCCTCGCTTTCCCAGGATCATGCTCCCAAATGAGACTATGAATAAATCAGTGCTGAATAGGCGAGGGCTCTTCCTCAAATGGTGTGAAGTAATCAGAATTGAAGCTTTGTTGGATACGGTATTGAATCCCATCTCCTTGGGATAGGCGACATGGAATACGCCGTCTTCTTCACATCTCTTGAGTTGTGCTATCAAAGGCGTTGACCTTGTTTTTCAGCTCTTTTCATTTTTCTCGTCTTCGTCTATATCTTTCATTCGAGGAGGACGTGGAGGAGGAATGCGTTAGACGCACCCCTGTAAGAGGTGCCTAGCTTGAACCACCTCCAATATCGTTATTGGGAGGCATCTTTAAACCACCCCCAGCGTATTGCTAATTGGGGGGTGTAATCAGCCAAGATGACTTCATCCACCTTCTGGTCGAACTGTCATGTGCAATATTTTGGATTGGGGCGCCGGCTGGGAGTCTCAAGCTTGCTCTGACTGGACTCAGGAAGTTGAGATCGTTCGCTAGAATTCTTTTCATTTGTTTGATAGCGCAACTCAATCTTCTGTCTTCACTTCTGGGCTCTAGATTTCTTCACGTTATTTGGCATAGAGCTTCTTGAAGTATTTGGAGTAAACTGATCAGAGGTGAGTCGTCGAGTACTTCTCTTGCGTTTGTCTATGTAGCATGACTGTAATCTCCCGAAGCGCGATCGCCAGAACAAGTGGTCGAGGAGTCATCCATCTGATGTGACATCTCTTCATGCCATTCTCCTGATTGGCTCCTGGCCGGAAGTCGGACTTTCCGTCCGGGCATTCTTGAATTGACTTTTCTCCTGAGAAAAAGTCGGGTTTTGATTTCCAACTCGAATGCCACTTAGACTTCTTTTTATCAAGCACCGTTTGATGGTGACTTGCAGGGAATTCATCCATCTTTGAAAGCTGATCTTATAAGTGCGACTGGCACAGGCAACAATAAGAGCGAATAATTCTTTTTTGAAATTTATTCACACCCACGAATTCGATATACGATTTCATGCAAGTAATGATTGCCAAGAAATCGTTATCGGTTGTTTGGCATAGACCTCCCAGGTATTGCACGATATCTTTTGTGAATGCGCTCTTTTTCTGAGGGTGTAAAACTTGCTTGTCGATTGCTCAGGACATTTATTTTTGTCTGTTGAAGACGTCCAATGGTGTATGTCGGGGGAGTCGCACCGTCTCAGAACACCCTTGTGGGGTATTGGGAGTCTAAACGGGCTCCCGAATGCTGATTTCACAACTCTAGTTTTTGAATTCCATAACCTTGGGCAAGAGATTTTGGGCGGTTCTTCGGTACCGTTTCTGTCTTCTCCCTTTCTGTGTCTTTGTTGTAGGAGACTCGTGCATAGATTGCGTTTGCACGACGCTTTTGTATATAGTTCTTTGAGGGTGCGGAACGACCTTTGTTGACGTGGTGTCACTTCTCGTCGCGTGAATCTGCTGGCAGAAAGCTGTGAGTTAGTTTGTCGTTGCATTTGAACATAACCACCTTGTTGTTTGCCTCGACTTAAGTGTCCGCATAATGTAACGAACTCACGTCGGTTTTTGTTCAAATGCCTTTAGCTATTTGCGCGAGGCACTGGCGCTGACGTTGTCTCTGACCGAGCCCTCATTCTCCAGTGAACGGTGGCTTTGATTCGAATGACTCTTTAACTAGATAAGGAGTCATTGTGAGGCAGTAGGGTGTGCGAGTAAGAGTCCTCAGCTAAACAAAGCGGACGAAGACGTCTTCTCCGCTAGCATTTGATTGATAATTTACGAAGATGAAATTTCTCCTGCATTTACAGGCGCGTGGAGACTTTGAGGATTGACAAATACTGCCTCAAACTTTCGCTTGGTCGAATCTCATACTCCGACGTTGAATTCAAAAAAACAGGATCTTGATGATTGGATGCGGAACGACGGTCTCGGCAGTGAGACGTTGTTGGCTCCCACTGTGGGTCGCTCAGCTTGTTGCGTCAATAAGTCTGGTTTTGTCATGTGAATTCATAATATCTCGGTCGATTACAACAACAATTCAAAAAAAGAGATAAGCCTTTTTTAATAGACTTTCTTTTCCACAAACAAAATAAAAAATATTAACAATCTGTGCAGAACAAACGGCAGGATCGTTGTTTGGAGATCGCTGCTTTGGTGTGGGGATCCGTTTGCCATGTGCGCGGGGCGCTGCGGTTAACGAGCCGTGAGACACCAAATCACAGATTCTGATTGAATCGTGAGGGGCGTTTATGATTCTCGACTTTCGTTTATCGAAGTAGAATTGACGATATGCTTATTCAAGGTAGAGATAGTCGTTCCTTCATTGAAATCAAAGTCAAAGCCTGAATATCAAGAGTTGCCGGAGGTCTCAGAACCTCTGCGTCTGTCTGCTTCTGAAGTGCGTCAAAATGATTCAGCCCCTTTGAAAATGGGCCACTTGAGGGTATTTATAACTTCTAGAAACACGTTCGGCGAAAAACAGGCTCGCGAGAGGTTTTACTGTCTCGGCTGTCGAGACATGTTTGCTGTCCTCGCGGGCGAGACATGTGTTTTGCTGTCTCGCAACCCGCGAGGACAGTAAATGCTTTCTCGGAAATAGTAACCGTCAGGCCATTTTCATTTTAACTGCGCTTCCATGTTTCATAACTCGTTATTTTGGCAGTATCACTGTGATCTCGCCACGGATGTTCCCCGTTCCTTCGAAACCAGTTGAGTGGACGTGTATGACCAGTTGTTCCAGTGGTTTTTTGACCATTTCAACACTGTCTCGCTGGCGAGACCAGGCAAACACTTGTCTGCTTGCCGAGACAGCAAACACTGTCTCGCTTGCGAGACAGCAATTGCCTGGTCTCGTGGCGAGTCACACAGCAAATACTGTCTGCGATGGCCATGCGTAGTAGACACGCAAATACATGTCTCGCTGGCGAGACACAAGTCTGTCTCGGCTGGCAGAAGACAGTTCATCCTGTGTTGCTTTTCAATAGTGAGATCCCTGTTGAGTGATCTTCTCTATGTTGTTGCGATCTCTATAGCATTTTTTGACGCCTACAAGTCCCGCCTACAATATTTCGCGCAATTTAACTTTCGATACCAAACAACCCATTGAGAAGGTCTCTAATTGCTGGAACAAGAGGAGCGTGAGGGTACCACTTGATTCAGAGTCGACATTATTGAAAGGGCAGTGCCAATAAAACCAAGACACCAAATAAATATACGGCATCGGGCACCATCGGGTTGGCGGTCTGAATAATAAGTCTTCCCCGTCGGAGAAGTTAATTTTGACAGCAATAAACTCGGAGCATAGTATCCAGCAAGCCACTTTGTAAGCAGCACACGCAATGGCTGAAAGAAGATTCAAGGGGCGTCCATAAGCCAAAAGAACAGCGGGGTATAAGACCTCTACTGTAATAGCATCCACCAGTCTTGTGGGCACCACACAACGCTTCAACCAAAGAGTCAGAAAACCAGCGAACAAAGCCATGGCAGAGATGGGGACTTCTGCCTGATAGTGGAAGCTTTCGAACGTGCTGAACGCTGGGAAGACATCCTCCTCTACCTCGCAAGTATAATGAGAGGTTGTGTCATTGATGCGTTCCGTGATCTCCTCGAGAGTACTGGCAGCTAAGCGAGTCACCTCAGCGATGCGTTCAGTGATCTCCTCGAGAGTGCTGGCGGCCAAACGAGTCACCTCAGCCTCCTTGTCCCACAGGTTTCGGAAAAGATACTCCGCCCACTGTCCTTGTTTTACGCTGCTTGCTCTTTTCCCAGTAGTTTGCACACATATCTGGAAATGACACATCAATTCCCAGTAAGTGTTGTAGATTTCGGGAGCACCATTTTTCAGGATCTCTAATTCCCTGCTTCCGGGAACAAACTCCTCATAAGGCAATTCTCCAAAAGACAGTCCAAAAATTTCAAACATTTCGTGAAGAGCGAAACCCAATTCACCAACTGGGGTGAAAAAAGTGCCGGTGTGAGGGTTGTAGAATTCCAACATAGCGAAGAGTTCGCTGTAATTTGGAGAAATCCCATATCGAGTGGCTATTATTGGAACCTTTAGCTCCGAAATCCTCAAAGGTTCTTTTAGCTCCTCCAAAACAAAATTTATCATCCGGGCCTACCAGTTCGTATCACTAGAGTGAACCCATGTAGGAGCCCTGAAATCCTGAGTAGGGAACTCTCCTTTGACAAAAATAAATTTTCTAATGAACACCTCCGCCAACTTAGCAGACTCTCCGACAGGATGCTCTTTTTGGAATAAACCTGGCTTTAAAGCCATAAAATTATTGAAACCAGCCGGATGAGTGCCCCGATGAGTGATGTGCCCCATAGCAACACCGCCTTGGTCCTGAACAAGTTCCCAATTCATCGACCGTGGGATAGAAGCGCACTGATAATAAGAGATCGGCCACATCCGATCCAAATTGGGAAGGAAAAGACGACGGTTGTTGACGACCTTCAACCATTTGTAATTCCCCTCGGACATCCGCTTGGGATCCATTTTTACAGAATCCCCGAAGAGGAAGGATGGCTTCTTTAAAATCTCACGCTCTGCGGTTTCAAATTTAGCAACCGTAACCAAGGACCTTAGAGTCTCGGGGAAAGTTTGAGTGATGAGTTTCGCCCGCTCTTTGTGGGTATCCTGGAATATTGGATACTCGAAGGCAAAACTGAAGATTGTATTCTTCACCGCACCTCCCGCATGACCGAAGTAGTAGTTGAAGGAAAGAGGCTCATTAGAGTAGCACACTGCAAATAGAAAAAAATCAGTCAGAAGAAGTCTAGTACAAGAATGCAAAGTTTAAACCTGCATTCGGATCCTTAAACGCAGGGTCTCAACCCGCATTTAATTTTTAAAGTTCAGACCTGCGTTCAGATCCTTAAATGCAGGGTATCAACCCGCATCCAAAATTCCAAATGCAAAGTTCAGACCTGCGTCCGGATCTTTAAACGCAGGGTCTCAATCTGCATACGAAATTTTAAATGCAGGGTCTGAACCTGCGTTGAAATTTTATGAACGATGGAGGTAACCATACGTTTTCTCAAAACGGATAAACACTGAGAATTATCTCTCGAGTTTAAGAATGGAATACAGATCGCCAATCAAGGGTCGAAGATGACAGATCTGTCAAAGCAACTTACAATGGCTCAACCTTACCGTTAGTTGAGGAAACCTGAGACGAAGGCGAAGTGATTCGATCGTCCTTGGAGGTTCTGGCCGAAGGAACACCCTGAGCTTTGGCAATCTTCGATTTAGAAGCCATTTTCTTCTTGGGACCCATTCCAATCAAGGCGAGGAAGATGAAGACGGGTGAACGAGGTCCTTTCCTCTGTTGAAATGCTGGAGAAGATGAACAGGAGCTCTGTTTGGAAATCGGTGGAAGAGTAAGAGGGGGAAAAGTCGAATGACTTTTTGATTTGACCCCGGTGGCCCATTTATACACAGCTGTAGCTGTCAAATCAATACGGGATTCTAGGCAAAAATCTCACCCGAAGCGTGATTTTCGCGTTTTCAAAAAAGGGGGTTTCAACTTTTGAACGCACCCTCATATTCAGATAGTTGAACGCATGATTTAGACATGCATCCTGGCGACCAACCTCCGCCTATCACGTAACTAACTCCTTCAAAGGGGTTAATATTCCAAGCAATAACCAGACGGCTGAGATCATTTTACCCCAGACGAGCTGATAAAGAAGATTCTTCCGAAGCTGTCTTCCTGACTAAGCTGGGGATGAAAGCCTGTTCATACAAGCTGAAGTCCGAGTCATTATTAACAAACTAAACAAGAAAGAGGATGTCGACAAATTTGTCTAAGACCCCGAGATGCTCCATTCAATCTGTGATGAGATGCATTCAATCAGCAAAATTTTGGGATCCAAAGTATTCCGAAAATTCGTCTCAGTCAACCGCGAACTTTCGAAAACTTTGGAGGGGGTTCTGTAGGCTGTCTAAAAATCACAATGGATAGCTGATCCTCATCAAGCTATAACAATAAAAGTTACAATCAGACCACTTTCTTGTTACCCAACATAAAGCTACAATCGAGGGGCGCCCCTATGGACCAAAGTTACAATCAGACCACTTTCTTGTTACCCAACATAAAGCTACAATCGAGGGGCGCCCCTATGGACCATGAAGAAATCGAGAGCTAGAATTCATCCCTACAGTCGAAACACAAGTGGCTACGCTCCAAAAGACGAAGCACCGCAATCATTGCATTATCAGCTATCAACATAGTTCCATGTTCGAGATGATTGATCTTGATGGCTGCGACAACAACATGACTAACATCATATTAGCAACTATTAGAGATGCTGATGAGCAGTGTAATGATTTTAGAAAAGCAGGAAGGTCTAGAGAACTGTGGGCAAATATTCGACATGCTGAGAAGTACAAAATGGCCTGAATAGGACCTTATTGAATGGTCATTGGTGTCATCCATATATAAAGACAGGCAAAACGCAGCTCAAATCAGCCGCTGAACACAGCTTAAATCGCCACCAGACGCAGCTCTACTCGCTGCTCAACGTAACTCTACTCGCTACCCAACGCGGCTCTATTCGCTGCCCGACGCAGCTCTATACCGCTGCCAGACGCAGCTCCAACCGACGTCGAACGCAGTTCTATACTGCTGCCAAACGCACCTTCAAACATCGAAGAACACAGCTCTACACCGCTGCACAACGCAGCTCTACACCGCTGCACAACGTAGCTCTACACCGCTGCACTACGCAGCTCAATACCGCTGCACAACGCAGCTCAATATCGCTGCAGAACGCACTTCCAGATGCTGCGTTCAAGCGCAGAATCTATGCCAGAACGCAAGTCAATGTTCTGACCTATTCAAACACGATCCATGCAGTTTCGAAAACCGCTCCTCACCCACGATCTGAGGAGTGGCTTACGTGGGTTGTTACAATTTAGGAGCGGATTATGGGGCAGTTACACGCCTAATCTCCCTATAAATATCAACAAACTCAACAGAGTTCGGGGTTGGACTTTTGGAGATCGGATTCAGATAGTGAGAGTTGAAAGGTCAGCTCCTTACACAGTCTGGGGAATCATCATCAACTGAAGATTCCAGACACTCAAAACTTGGCTTATTAACCGAATTATTTTCGGTTCAAACAACTCTTTTCATATCAGAGTGTTCGAGGGAATCATCATCAACGCGAGCATTCGAGGGAAGCATCTCATCGCCACCGTGAAGAACTCAGTTTTAAACAAAGGGGAGAATCTAGATCATTCTCTTATCTTTTGTATTCAGGAAATCCAATTGTAATCGAGAGTTGAGAGATTTGTAAACATTCTTTTTCTAAGCGGTTAGAGAGAATAAAATCAAATACAATTTTTTCATTCATTTTCTTATTGCAAAATTTTCACCAAACAGGGTAGTGAGCAGGGATAAGAGGAGAGGGGAACTGTACCTAAGAACGTGATAGGGGTAGTTGGGAGAACGTGAGTTTGTATGAGGGGAACATGCAGGTTTCTTGGGAGTGAGGGATAGTGTACATGGAAAACAATATTCATGTGATTATGGGAGGGAGAGAGAACGTGAGGGTTTAGGAAAGAAAAATTGAGAGAGAAAATGATTATGAAGATATATTACTATATACAAAATAATAAGAATAACCATTATAGTATTAATTAAACGAATAATAATATTAACAAAATATTAACAACCAAACATGTATATGTTTATATATACGCTAATGTACTAAGCTCAGGCTTACATTAATAATAACAAGATCATTAATAATATCAGTGACCAAATAATAACTTAAAAGTATTCACTGCAACTATTAAATTTATACTTAGCAAAACCAATAAATATAAGACTATATTTTGGAATCGTAGAGAATTCTAGAAAATCGAAAATTTTTAATACTTTTTAGAAAAATAATATTTAATATTTAAATACTAGGAAAATTATTTAAAACAGTATTCGAAAAATTCAATGGTTCTACATCTGAACACCGAAATTGCGAGGCCAGCCAAGCGTGGCTCGGCCAAGGCCAAGCCAGCCAATGGGCCGAGCCACCTCAAGATGGCCGGCGACATGGCCAAGCCAGCTCAGCCTGGCCGACACTTGCCTTGCCTCCCGCGGCCATTTCCGAGTCCCCGTCCGCTTCCGTTCATGTTCAAGTTGATCCAGTACATTTGGTGAAGTCCTATGGCAGCGTGGATCTTTCCTGATTCAAGATGAAGATCATGGATCGCCTTGGTCCTTTGCACGAGGATCGAGGCAAACTTCCGGTTAGAGAACGCTTGGGCCTAGTGAATGAACCTCGAACAACTCACCGGACTGGGGGTCATGCACGACCATTCCTGTAACCGCCTTCTTGGGGGTGCGTGTAGAAGACCAGGACCTCATTAAGGACGCACCCTCACGAGGGCATGGTCCCAAACGCGCGACTCCTGCGAACGCCAACAAGGTGTTACCCATTCAGAAGAAAATGTGTCTGTCGAATGACAACATTATACCTGGAGACTCAAACCAACAGCTGATAGGTTACTCCGACTACAACGTCGATGAGTTGTACTATCGGGCTGGGGGGTACGAATATATCTTGAAAGAGAAGTATCCTAGAATTAGACTCTCACTGTCCTTGTGAGAGGTTAATCAGGATAGTATTATCAGAGTATAGTTGCCCCAAGACCGCTCTACGGAGGGTCTCGGTATTCGAAAGAATCTCCACCGAAATGTCCAAATCTAAATCAAGATGCTTCTACAAGAAGAAATCTGTCGGTCATGATGATGAGCTTCCAGAAATTACCATCAATGTGGCCGATAAAGGAAAATCGACAAGGCGTTACAACCCTGCCTCTTTCTCGGAGCCATCTCAGCGCATCACTTTGTTACGGCCAGGAACTAGACGACCTAGTCCGGATAGAGGACACTCCTCGGAGTATTAAATGTCAGACGCCAACTCTGTGATCGCTTCCGATAATATAGTGTCCAGCACAGGACAATCTCGTGAGGTGTTCATGATTAATGCTGAACAAATGGCCAAAATCCTTAGGGAATTTCAAATTCGAAATGAAAATGATTGTGCAACGGATAAGGAAATTTCATGATCAACAGATTCAACCTTATCAAATCAGATTGGTGAATCTAGTCGTCACAATGCTACTATCAAGTAGATAGCGACTCAAAAGTGGAAGAGAATCTCAACGTTGATACCACTCCCGTTGACCAAAATGCTGGGCGTGGTCCTACTTAGGATAACAACGCTGGGGGCGGTCCAGTTGTTCCTCCTCGAAATTATCCGAAGACAAATACAAGTGAGGACGAGAAAACAAAAGACATGGAGAACAAAATCAACACATTGATGTCCACTCAAGAGATAAAGAAGATTGGTATTCTATATCCCAACCTAAGGGAGTGGGAGTCAATCTCGTATCCAGTGAAGTTTAATCTAATTAACATCACGCTGTTTGACCTAAAAGGCTCACCCACTCAACACCTAATTTACTTCAAGTCCCATCTGTGTATGATCTCCGGCCACGAACCATTGATGGTCCGGTCATTCGTTGGCACCCTTCGCGGGGCCGCCTTCGATTGGTACCGCCATCTCAAGCTAGGAAGTATCAATAGCTGGAACGACATGGAAAGCTCGTTTCTCAACAACTTCTTCGACGATGATACCGAAGTGTTGATTGGAGCCCTTTTGGACTAGAAGCAAAAGGACTGTTTGGTGGAAAATTTGTAAAATGAAAAGAGTGAAAGAAATATATTTGATTTGTATTCTCTCAATCTCAATTACAATTCAAATCCCCGATTACAAAAGAGAAGAGAATTGATGTAAATCCTCCCCTTTATTTAATTATGGGTTCTTTACGGTGGCGATGAGATGCCTCCTTTGAATGCTCGCGTCGAGTTTGCTTCTCGTTGACGATCCGAACTTCTTGTTTCACTAGAATGTGGTCTTCTCCTCACGATTTGACGCTATGGAGAACTTGCAAAGCAAGTTTTAGAACTCTGAACGAGTTTGAAACTCTATGAAAGAGTTGATTTAACCAAAATCGGTTTGTAAGCCAAGGGTGAAGAAAGCTTCTGTTGCCGATTTCCTAAGCTCCAGCAATTCCCCTAAAAAAGCCAGTCAATGATCTCTTCTTTGCTGCTAAGTCGAAGGATCAGTTCCGGAGCCCGAACTCAATTGAGTTTCCCGCTATTTATAGGGGATTAAGAGGTGTAACCACCCCCTTAATTCACTCCTAAGTAGGGCAATAGGGTGTAACCGCCCCCTTAAACGGTTTTAAAACCGTTCAGTTCGTGATTTGAACGAGTCAAACGTTGAAAATAATGTTCAGGATTCGAACTCTGCGTTTTAGACTTGAAACGCAGAGTTGGGCCTATTTTGGCTGAACGCACAGGTCGCGCTACGTTGTAAACCTAAAACGCAGAGTTAGAACACAGAGATGAACTCCGCGTTTTGAGTCTACGAACTATGCGTTTATAACTGGAGCGTTGGGGATGACCTCTGCGTTTTGATTATGAAACGCGGGCATGAGCTCTGCGTTTTGATGTTGTAACACAGGGAGGGCCTCTACGTTTTGACTCTGGAACGTAGCTCTTGAGCTTTGCGTCTCGTTCTGGAGCACATCTACGAGCTCTAGGCCTGTCCATCCGGGCCGGGCCGGCCCGGAAATCCGGGCCCGGGCCGGGCAAAACCGGAGCCCGGACCCGCTTAAATTATAAAAAAAGACAAAAAAAAAAATAATTTTATTAATCACTTAAAATGACATAAATTACAAATAAAAAATTATAAAAATAAATTCTTTATTAATAATTAATAAATCATTTACAATTACAAGTATAAATTTATTTTGGAATTCATCACATCACAATAGATAAGTACATCCCACGTAGGTTTTTTTAAATTTCTTTTCTTTTTTTGATAAAAAATGCTAAAAATTAGTTTAATATTATTATATTTTATATAATTATGTATTAGTATATACTTATAAATTATTATGTAACTATATATTATATATACATATATTATATGTAAATATATTGTATATATTTATAAGTTATAATTTAAGAGAGAGAGAGAATCGCATAAGTAACCCTGTAGCCGTTGCTCGTTGGGCCAATGGGGAAGTAACCGTTGTAATATACCATACTTATATACTAAGAGAGAGAGTATACACACACACATATATAAAAGAGTATACTTATATAATAGGGAGTATACATATATAAGAGAGAGTATACTTATATATACATATATACTAAGAGAGAGAGTATACACACACACATATTATATATATATATAATAGAGAGTATACTTATATAATATGGAGTATACATATATATGAGATAGTATACTTATATATACATATATACTTATATATATGTATACTTATATATACATATATAAGAGAGAGTATACTTATATATACATATATACTAAGAGAGAGCAGCAGTATACTATAACCATACAGTACATACATTAACATATTAAAAGAGAGTATTCTTATATATATATATAATATATATATATATATATATATATATATATATTAATACCTAGTATATACTTATATAACTAAGAGAGAGTAATATATATACATACACATATGACATATTATACATATATAGAAATATATTATATAAGAGAGAGTATACCTCTATATATACATATATACTAAGAGAGAGTAATATATACATCCATGCATACATTATACATATATAAGAGAGAGTATTCTTATATATACTTAATATAGAGAGCAAGTATACTTATATATACTTATACATATATATACTTACATAAGAGAGAGTTATACTTATATATACTTATATACTAGAGAGGGTATATATATACCATACACATATAACATATTATACATATATAGAAATATGTTATATAACATTAATTATACATATATAAAATATATTATATATACATATATTATACATATTATATATATTTATATTACATATATAAATAATACATAAAAAATAAAAAATAAAAAAACTACTATTCCGGCCGGGCCGGGGCCGGACCGGGGCCGGGCCGGGTACAAAAGAGGCCGGCCGGCGCCGCCCGGAGCCCGGACTTGCCGGGTTTCCGGGCGACGGCGCCGGGCCGAGGCCGCGGCGCGGCCATGCCTGGCTGGGCCCGGCGCGCGCTCTCGCCACAGGCTGTTGTGACACCCATAAGAGCTGCTGCGTTTGCTTCTAGGAGTTTGGAACGCGACCACGAGCTATGTGTTTTGAATCTGGGATGCAGAGGTGAGCTCTGCGTCTGGATTTGAAGAGTCCGTCAATTTGTAGTCTCTTTTACTAGAGCATTACAAAGGTCGTCATCTTGTAATCTTCGTCTTGGCTCCTTAAAAATATGAGAGTCATCATATAACTCCCGATGTTGATTGTGAGGGTTGTTGATTAGAAATTTTATCAATTATTATGAAGATCGTTAGATTGTAACCTTTATCGATCTATATGAAAGTCTTCAAATTGTAGCCTTCTGGAAGTCGTCAGATTGTAACTTCCATCATCGAAATATTGATTGAATCTTAATAGGGATCAGCTATCTGTTGTGATTTTTAGACAGCCTACAAGGACGGAGAGTCAGTTGATAGCTTTGTTAAACGCTTCCGTAACAAGACAATAAATTGTAGAGATCTTGTCACAGAAGAATTCATCTTGCAGACATACCACAATAATCTCTCCATTGATGTGTTGGAAGCCCTGGGCGTCGTGACATCCGCAACATGGAAAGAATTAAAACCGCGCGGGGAACAAGCCGAATGCTTTCTCAAAAGAAAAAAGCTTGAAGGAGGCCAACTAACGACTAACCCCCTGAACTCGAATTTTTCTTCTCGTGGTAAGGGAAAGGCACATATAGCGGTTGTTGACGCTAATCATACGTCACAATAGTAACCTCAAAAGCAGCGAAGGATTTCAGATTCGAAACTCTAAAAAGAGTACTCCTTCAAAGATGAAAAGGTTCCAGCTATCTTCAAATACCTCCATGAAAACAACAAAATCAAGCTGCCACCTATTACGAATCAATAGGAGGCTAACAACACTTCGAATTCAAAGTATTGTGCATACCACATGAGGATCCTTCATCCCACCAATGCTTGCTTCTCTCTCAAAAATAACATTCAAGCCTTGGTTGACGCTGGCATCATAACGCCGAAATGAGCCGAATGAGAACGGTTCCCTCTGGCAGGTATATGAGGTTAAACTACTCCCTGATACTCTAATATATGAGTATAAACTGGTTCCCCAACCTCCAACTGGTATATGAGGCTAAACTATTCCCTACCTTTGACGGGAAGTTCCTAGAGAATATTACACATAATATTCTTAAGGATTACCCGGCATCCTCCGACGGGTATACGAGGTTAAACTACTTCCCTTATTTCCATCAACGGGAAGTTCATGGAGAATATTACTCTTAATATTCTTAAGGATAACCCGACTGGATTCAGGTTCGCTAAAGAGCTAGGGGTGGAATACCTCAATGCAATCCAATTGGAAGTTCCTGGAGAATACTACACATGGTATTCTTAAGGATAACCCAAAACCAATTTATTATTCAAGATGAAGATCAGTCGTCTAAATAATTCATCATAAAAAAATAATTAAGAACCTCTCACTATGGCTATTTAATCATTTCCAAGATGATTAAAACTCACTTACTGTGATTTTCCGAGCACTCTTTCGTCGAGATGAGATTCAATGACTTTATCCGGTCAATCTTCCCTCACAAAACTCCCGTAGCGCAACTGTAGAGTTCTTAATGATTCATTGTCCTCCACCATAAAGTCACTCACATTAAATTAACTGACAGTGAGTCCACCAAAATTCTTTCGACTGAGTCCATTCAAACTCCTACTGTGTTTGTACACTTAACACTCCCAATGTTAATGTCCCAACACGGTACTCAAATTTTTAATCTGCTAATCCATGGTGATAATTGAACCCCCTTCGTGTTAAAATCTTGCCACTTGACTCTGAAAACCCCCACTAAGTTATTTATACAAGTTAACATTTTTACTGTTATTTGTACCTCCACTCCCACTACTTGTTTGGTCAAACCTTCCTATAGTTAGAACCAAAGTCAAAATCTCCTCTTAATTCCTTCCATGAACGAGAGGTCCACTTTCAAATTGAGCGATCAAACCTATAAAAGTTAGGATCATCTCAAACCCCCACTCGGCCAAACCTTTAAACAGTTAGGGCTAAAGTTAGAGTTTCATCTCGATAAACAAAAAAAAAATCATTTTCAGATCGGATAACCAATCCTATAAAAGTTAGGGTTATTCAAATCATTTCGATTCTCGGAGTGGAGATCCCACCTTGAGTTTCCTTTGTAGCAGGAAATAGAATATAAAATTCTTCCTCTCCGACACCGGGTTCGTCTTTGCCCCAAGAGAAGACACCACCTTCCAACACCAAATCCGTGTCTTACGCATTCAACATCGTAGCGACAAAAATCCATGCCCTTCACGCATAGGGGAATTTTATCTCGAATCCTAAGTAGATATAAGTCAACGTCTAACACGTGTTGCCGGTTAACCTTTCTCCGTGAAAAGGACACTAGGATTCATGTCTGGGAGACGTTATCTCAATTCCTAAATAGAGATAAGTCTACGCCTAACACGCGTTGCTGGTTAGTTCTTTACCGTAAAATAAACAAAAGCCTACGTATTCAACATCATGACAGACCGTTATTAATAACGCTATTGTAACGTCCCGCCCCGGAATCCCAGCGTCGGTATGTTATTAGATCTGATGGACTGGCCTCACAAACCACCACATATCTTTTCAGCACGTTTTGTCCTCACTCACGCGCTCCCTGGAAAACTTCCCAGGGGGTCACCCATCCTAGAATTTTTCCAGGCCAAGCACGCTTAACTTTGGAGTTTCTAAGAGTTGGGTTTCTGAAAAGAAGATGTATCTTGGTGGTATGAGTATTCCAATCAAATCTATCAATACTAATCACATCACCCTCTCAAGGGTTAGGGTATTACATACTCCCCCACTTAAATTCACAACGTCCTCGTTGTGCCAAATCATATCATCCAAGACCGTACCATCCGTGTGAGATTCTAGAGGTGACTCCTACGGCCTCAAGAGGTGGCTCCCGCCCTCTCGACGTAGCACTTTGCGCCGCATAGCACTTAGCTCTCACAATTCCGGTTGGCTTGGGTCTGATACCACCTTACTGTCACGCCCCGAAACTGCAGCGGAATATAATAAAATACGGGGTACGCGACAGCAGCGACCCGTGCACGAGACAAGTCTTATGCACGAGTCAAGCCTGGCAATTCACATCACATAGTTTATTTTCAAATAGTAATAAACCTGCTGATGATAGAAATCAGAGCAACTATATATATATATAAGATCGGTACTTACAGCCCACAAGCTCAACGTTATAAGCATTTTTTCAAATAGTTAGTCTATTTTCGTGAAATTAACAAAGCCTATGAACCAAGTCTAAGAGAATTCATTCTTTTAGCACAACGTTACATGTAAAATGGGTTTAAATAATTCACATGCTAGCCTGATTCAAACGGTAGTCGGTAAGGCTCATCAAATCCGTTGATGGTTGAGGGTTTACCAAAAATCCTATGCACATTGTCGGGTAGCCTATTCTCGTAAGAATGACAAAGTATACGTATTCAATATCGTTGGATCAAGTCTAAAAGAGTTCATTCTTTTAGCACAACATTACATGCGGAACGGACTTAAACAATCTGCATGCTAGCCCGACTCAAACGGTAGTCTGTAAAGGCCCGTCAAACAGAATGAGTAATCATAATAAGGTACAAAAGTCACTGACACACCAACTTCACCAGTCGGTCTCGTGACTTGAACACCTGGGAGAACATCAATTCCAGCTGAAGTTTCCACGAAGGACCTTGGACGCATTCGTAGTGGTAGCCGTATCAGCTCCAATAGCTGGTCCTACAACCAAAACCCCCCTATGGTTAATCAAATAACTAGCGGGACGTAATGGTAAGATCCATACCTGTAGATGAACTAGCATTAACGGTTGGTCCTGCAACCTCTACACTTGGGCTTGCTACGCGTTACAACGCCGGTCGAGCTTAAACTGTGTAGATTCCAGTTAACGTATGAGTATAAACTATGTTCATGCCGGTCAACACATTACAGCGCAAGTCAACGCCAGTCAACACGTTATAATGAAGGTCAACGCCGATCAACGTGTTACAATGAAGGTCGATGCCGGTCAACGCGTCGATAATTTCTCCAAAATAAGGCTCGGGATAATTCTTAATTCCAAATTAACCCCAGGGGCTCAATCGTGATCCAGATATAAAATTCCGACAAATATGACCAGTTCAACGTCGATTCAATGACACAAGCTAATTCAGAAATCAACACACCAACTTCAGTTCAAAATTTCAACGACGGTCAGATGATAAACGCAGCACCGGAAGAATTTTGACTATTTGACAAAATACTGAATAAACTGAAAGCTAAAAAGTCTAAGAATTGAAGGCTGGGCCTATCATATCCAAAGTATTCCAGCCTTTTCTATAAAAGAATAAGGCTAAAATACTTTGGAGGGGGTATCTGTAGGCGTCAAAAATTACCTATAGGTCCCCGTACGCAGCTCGAGATGAAAAAAGGCGATGAACGTCATTATCTGAGTCAAACAGGATTATCCGTACCGTAAAAGAGCTAACGAGTGCACGAAACAAGTCAATAAAACGTACGAGTCAACGAAACGACGAAATGCACAAAACAGGGGAACAAGACCAAACTGGAAAAGCCCCTGACAGCCGAGTCGCATCAAAACGACTCGGTCAAGGCCAGGTGGCTCGGCCAAGGCCGAGCCACCCTAGGGTGGCTCGCACAGTGTCGAGCTACCGTAGGGTGGCTCGTGCCCAAAAATGTCAAAAATCCGTTTTCGACAGTTTTTCTCGGGATTTGTTCATTTCAAAACCTCCCAACCGCTTTGATATCATTTCTAAACGTGGTTAAGCAGTTATTAATTGAGGATAAGATCAAATCATCAATTCCTATCCTAAAATACTGCATCCGAAGCCTATAAATACAAGCCGAGGGTCCTATACGTAGGGGATCTAAAATTTAGGCGAGGTGTTGTTCCTGTGAAGAGTGAATCATGAATTTCAGAGAGGCTAGCAGATCTTGGCGAATTTCTTCAGCATAAAGAAGGAGGGTTCGAGAGATCTGAGGCTCATTCCCTTTTCCTCCGGATCAAACTTGGTTTTGATCTCGAGAAGAGTAGTAATCTCGCTTGGTCGAGATTATTTACTTCTGTGAATACTTCCTTTGTGAAGTAAGAACATTGAATTTCTGTTCTGCCAACCGGATCTGATCTGCGATGGTCCACGGACTAACGCGTCCCCGACACAGGTAAAGATCCCACGCAAGCAGCTGGTGATAAACGTCCTCTACGTGTGTTTGAAAGAGTTGTAATTTTTATTTTATTTGTGTAAACGAGAAGTTTTATAAAAAGACTAACTCTTTTGAATTCATTGTAATCGATAAACGTGTAATGGATTCGATAAATAAACTAACTTTCGACGCAAACAACTGCAAAGCAGCAAGGCCAAGATTTGGCAAAAGAACGCAGAAGCGTTAAAAAATTTTATTGGAAGGGAAATAATAACCCTAGCTCTGATACCATGTTAAAGTAAGAGATAGAGAGTCTTGGGTAAATTTCCCTTAAATTGAATATTTAGTGTGCACATATATTTATACAAGTAGAGGAGAGTGAGCTATGTTCTCACAACCAATGTGGGACTAAAAACCCACTGCTAATACTATTATCAACAATTGAAAACGTGTAAGATATTCAATAAAGACATGAGAAAATTGTTACTTAAAATTTAATATTCTTCATAGCCAGTAGAACCTTTTTAAAACTTTAATTTTCTTGATATTAATAGGAAAACTTTGAAACTTTAAATTTCTTATGTTATTGTTCAATTTAATTTTCATGATAGTTTTCGTATTTCTCTAGTATAATCAAGTTTTACTTGTGGTTAAAGTGAGATTTGGATTGATATTATCTTAATGCTTTCTTAAAACAGGGATGCCGATATGATATTCAGTTGGTGACGATGTCAATGTAAGATGTTTGTCTATGTATATTCTTCTGTATGAAACTGGTATTATTTCATTTAGTTGTAAGTAGTTTGAAATATTTGAGTTTGCTTTTGCCTTGCAATATATTAAAATTAAAAGACACTTTTTCAAGGGAAAATCACAATAATAGCTAACATGTCTGGTACATAGCAGAGAGAGATGGGTAAGAGCTGAAAACCAATACAGAGTGTTCTCAAGTTATTGAGGTTCATGATGATCAAGAAATCACTGCAAAATTACCTTATTTTCGTATGTTTGAATGAATGATATCTCCTGTTCCCCTGAACCCAAGTCATCTAGCAATCTCCCGATTCAATAATGAAACAAAAATAAGCGAAACGACAAAAGTAATCGAAATAACTATAAAATGTTGTTTCTTACCTCCGTGAAGATTAGCAACTGATGTTAATGGAGCCCTCCACTTGATGCACGTTTACCATCTGGCTAGCTAAAAATGATGCGAGCAATATTATAAGCAAACTGATCTTGAGCTTAATTTAAATAAGAAAAAATTGAGGCAATGGTTCATTTTGCAAAATTACCTACCATGAGATACATGTGTGAGGAGGCCTATCCAAGTTATCGCATCAAAAAGCGTAGGCCTCACTCCAATCATCTTTTAGTAGCTCATTTTGCTAAACTAGCAGCACTATCAATCTCTTTAAATAATTTTTTGTTAGAATAGCGCGTTAAGAGATTGTATCAAGAAAGGATAGTGGTCTCATTGAACATAGAGAAAATAATTTCTCTTTCCTTAAAATCAAATGTCAAACTAATTGAAATTTTGTTAAGTTTTAAAGTCACTATTGTACTTTAATTAAGGTAAAAAGGGAATGATCCTCAACAAATTTCTCCTTCTTTTCAGAAAACATATATATGCACAGATAAAAAAGGGGGTCAAAAGGGAAAATTTCAGAGATCACAGACTATAATTGGGCAATCTCAAATTATGATTCATAAGTAACAATATTGTTACTATGAATATTTTTAGCCCTTACATGTATGGCTATTCTCAGCACAAGCATCTCATTTAGTGTTGTACTATGCTGTGCTTCCTTTTTGTGCTTTCCATCCTCTTATATGTACATTTTCAGCTTCCA
>NW_017972372.1:346029-347989 GCF_001876935.1 Asparagus officinalis
GATATGGTGAAAGTTCATGCTTTGGATGGTCTCATGGTGGTTTTGGTTATTCTGGGTTAGATCATTTTGGTTCTTTTGGCGGTAGTTCAGGATCAAACGGTGGTGGGTTTCATGATTGACTTGGCGGTGATGAATATGTTCGCAGTTCAGGCTTTGGAGGGTCTCGTGGTGGTTTTGACAAAGCGACTCCAGGAGTTCCTGATTCAAGGTTTGGTGATGCTGGCTTCAATTTTTAGTGAAGGTTCTAGCTGTGAGGTAAGTTCTGATGATGACTAGATTCAGCTGACATTGGAGGTTTCGATGTCGCTCAACATGTGATGTGCATACTAATAGGTTTTCTTCTTCCTCCATTCATTTTTGTTTCCAATCAGGCATAAAGAGATGTATACATCTCATGTATGTAAAGCATCACTGTTGCATAGATGTTGTTGAACCTAGATCAAATGAAGGCAACGGTACCATTGTTCTTGTCGGTTGATTTGTTTACTGTGTACTTAAAAAAAAACACTTGAGCATTCACTGAGTTCATTTGCTTTTGTCTTGTTCTGGGGTATTCAAATCTGTGGTTGCATGTGAGGCTTGTATACGTGGTACTTTGGCCTCATTCTAGATCTTAATTAATTGAAAGCTTTGTAGGAGTAACACGTAACTTCTTTCTTTATACTTGAAACCTACTACTGGTATTTGGTGATAGGACTGAGTGCAAAGTAAATGTCCTGAGACAATAAGCATCAACAAAAACATTTGTTTCTTAACTGTCACAAAAGAGAGCTCAAAACAGGACCTTTTGGACGCAAGAAACTGTAAAGACTACTCTGCCCATGCTTACCTCGTCCGTTTGGTTGAGTCTCAATGCTTAAAAAAGTTAAATTATCATTTCAATTACCATTTACGATTATAACTTCACTATTCTGGTTCGTCAATACGAGAAAATCGGTGAGGACAGTCCATGACATTTAATGTGTACCAAATAGACGCCAATCATTGAATCTGTACATGAACCTCGAAGTCCAATAATCCAATGGTTGACATCTCTTTAGTGCACATTCAATATCAAAGATAGATGACCTATTTGATACTCTCAACAAACAACTAGACACGCTCCTCATCTTTAGATATATATAAATGTATGACTCACATAATGATAGTGTAACCATAAACATATATGACACAACATTTTGTTCACAAGCACGTCTAAAGTTGGATGAAGAGCCATATGACGTGGGAAAAGTTCATAGATTGATGGTGTACGGCAGATCACAAATTTTTATCCAGACCACAATCATGAGCTCGCAGAACCTGAGCTAAGGAAGTTTCCGAGATCATGAAGAAAAAAATACTAAAGTAGATCGGTCTGCAACAGGCTGGAGTGAAATTTACCCCATCATTTGTCCAGGGATTGCGCACCTCTCTATGCATTCTTGCTGTGCAAAGAAATCTCAAATCAATATCCATAGTACATCGAGAAAACAACGTCTGCATCAATGTAAAGATAAATCTCATGACACCACATATATCAAGATACTGGAAAACATAAAACATTGCGCATAGCTCCCTTTTCTTTTCTCTTCTCCTTTTTTCATAATAGAAAATTACAGCTTCATATTTCCATAACCATCTCTAAAACCAAACACCCAAAATTAACCCTCGTATATACCCTCCCCTCCCACAACTCATCCACCCTCAACCAGCCTTTAAAAGGCAGCAACGACCATCTCGCAATAACAAAGGTAAATACCAACATTTGCCAACCAATACATGACCGAAACATGCACGTTACCCCTCATCTACCCGCAAGTTCTCGATCACTGGAAGAAGAATGGCATCAGATAATGCTCCAAAACTTCAAACAGCTCTCGCCCTTCGCTCTCATCCTCTACTCCCCCATTTCTTAGTCTTCTCACTGCTTCTTTAAGTTCACCCCTTAATTTCTGAGGCAGCAACTGTTGCCCACGGCCAG
>NW_017972372.1:347999-407911 GCF_001876935.1 Asparagus officinalis
GCAGCCACACACTCTCTATACAGAGGCAGATACACCACCGCGGTCACCAGAGGTGCCGGCAGGTCCCTCAAGCAGATCCTGGACGTTCCCCTTGATAAAACCCTAACGAAATTTACATAGTGATCCTCCCCGAGTCTTATCCCCTCCAAGAATGCATCCTCCGACCAATGTTCTCTCAAGAACGCCTTAAGCTCGGGAGCTACATTCAGAGTCTCGTCAGATTCTCCCTTCGAAATGTTATCCGCGACTGCGTAAGTGGCCTCAGGGTCTCCAAGAAAATCGGAGCGGAGGAGGAAGGCTACGCCTTCAAGGGACCCACCACTCCGTTCCCCGGCGGCTCTAAGGATCTCGATGCTGAGAGCGGAGAGGACGTGGCGAGGGACATGGGGTAAGAGGTAGGCAGCAACATCGATCTGGCTGCTGGAGGTTGCAGCTGTGAGGGCGAGGCAGAGCTCCATGTCACGACAGCCGTGGTTGACAAACCACTGCACGACCTTCATGCAGCCGCGCTCAGCGGCACGCATTAGGGGACCGAGGAAGGCGCCAGCGTGGCCCTCGTCCACTAGGCATTCCATGGTCCCGATTTTTGCGTAGTGGGAGGCAAAACCTAGGGCTAGGTCAACATCAACATCGAGGCTGTTTCTCTGAGCAATCTGGAATAGCAAATGAAAGTAATACTCGGTTAGTACTATTTCCATTGTTCATAAGTAAAAAAATGATAGTTGCGATAAGTAACAAATAACTGTCCGCTGAAAGTTGTTGAGGCAATTGTGCACACAAGAAAGGTTTGGTTCGGTGGGTATGTATGAATAAAAATCTTTATAGTTTGTTTGTGTAAATTTCACTTTAACCCCTAGAACTTTGGGAGCTTTGATTTTTATTTTGAAAATATACACGGGGGGGGGGGGGGGGGGGGGCATCATTACCTGTTAATGGTAAAAATGTCAAAAACCGCCAAAAAATAAAAAAGTTTAGGGCAAGGTTTTAAATATCGGATACGGGGAAATATCGGATGGCCAAAATTCATATCGGATTGCGGATATCGGGATATGTGGTAAATATCGGAATGCCGAATGTTTGCATACATAGTATAATGCATTTAAATGTAATCTCAACATATGTAATGAAATTTAAGCATACAAAATATGAGTAATATATGTTAGGATCACTAATCAACTTCTAAAACAAACAAAAGTGCGAAGCAACGTTGCAACATTCGATCTGCTTTTTTTAGGGCAAAATGTCATTTGATATAATGGGGAAATCTTGATATCTCGCCAAAAATTCCAGAACACGTATATTATTTTGCAACAAGCTATATAAAAGATATATGTCCACATATCGGCTAATTATACGGCCATATCGGGGATTTATCACTCAAAAATAGCCAAAAAGCGGTAAAGGATATTTAAGACCATATCGGTTGTGGCAAGCCCTGTAAAGGATAATCGGGGGATTTATCGGGCGATGTCGGGGATATTAAAACAATGGTTTAGGGTACTTTTAAATAAACTGGTTGGTAATGGTGTTACTTTGTTGCGTGGGTGGTGGGTGAGTGATGGTGTTTTTTTTTTTTTTTTTTTTTTTGGGGGGGGGGTGTGGGTTCTATCTCGCCTCTCGGGTGTCGGCTCTCTCGAGTCTATGTGGGGTGTTGGGGGGGGGCGTTAAGGAGACAAGCTCAAAGGGGTTAAGTGGAATAAAAAAAGTTCAGGGTGCTTATGCGCAAAACCCCCACAGTTCAAGGGGTTGTGTGAAATTTACCCAATTAGTTTAAACAGAGAATGCATGAAATACTGAAATGAAGATTAAGAAACTAAAATCATAGCGATGAAGAATTACTGCAGCTTTGGCCTACATGAAGAAACTTGAATGGGATAATCTGACAGAACGTATAAAAAATTTGCTGTTTTCAGGAAGTTCCAGTTTTTTACTCCTAATTGAAGTAAGAGTTGACTAAGGTCTAGTTGGAGCCTAATTAGGAGTTAGATTGATTTGGTTCAAGCTAAATGAAACTACTACTTCCATTGTACATAAATTAAAAAAGATTTGCAACAAGTAGCAGGTAACCATCTCTGTAAGTTGGTGAGCCAATTGTGCACGGAAAGAAGTTTTGAGTTTGGTGTATATTTCAAAGTTTTACGCGTCGGATGTCAATTTCATGTCGGACGGCTAAAATTCATGACGGATAGCGAAAATTCATGATATGTCGTGGGACATGAAAAAAAATATTGCCTTGCCATATCGGATGGTGTGCATATGTGTAATATAAATATCATAAATAAAATCTAAACATACTTAATAAATTATATTATCTAATCATATAAAAAAGTAAACAACTTATAATGCTTAGCATTGATGTTGAAGGAAAGAGGTGAGAAAAGAGGAGTCCAATGGCGGCCAACATTTAAAACATAAGTATATTTTAATAAGAAAAATGTTTATAATTTATTTAACACAGAATGCATGAGCTACTGAAATGAAAATTAAGAAATTAAAATCCTTGAATGATAAACGAATCAATTAAAAGATGTTTCTCCATTAACTTATGAAGCAAACCATAGAGCGGTGTGAAAGACTAATGCAGTGTTGCTATAATCATGAAAGCTCTTTGATAGTGCTAAATGTACAAATATAAGTGCTATCTATTCTCTTTGAACTGAAGCACAATAAAATGATACATTAAATACAAGATTTCATCACAGACAGATCTTTGGTGGCACGAGTTACAACTGATGAGATTACAAAAAAGGTAAGAAAATGGGAATTTAAGAGGAAATAATTAGCTGACAGAAGCATAAACAAGTGAATTTAATTTTCTGCAAGATATGGGGGTTTGATTGAAGCCATCATAGAGCTAAAATTGTTTGGTTATTTCATGGTCAAATTAGATTATAGAAAATCTATCAAATAATTGTAGCATTTCTCTCGTTTGTGTCCATTTTCGTCCTCATTTGAATTGTTAAGGACAAATAATTCACCTTGTACTTGGATCAGCTGAAGAACTCAAAATGTCTATTTTCAAACACAACCATGACACATTAAATCAAAATATCTGGACACAAATAGAAATGTGTATATGAGGGCTCCCTTAAGCCCACAACTTAAAAGAACAAGGACAAGAAGTCATCTTTCTTTCAATCCCAACTATGAGTGTTGGTATAGTGGACCCTCTTAACTGACTTTAGTTCTTGATGGATATTGGACACTCCAATTAACTACTTATTAATCAACCTCCAAACAAATGCCATACACATAATCGACTGAAAATTTTCCATTGCCTCCAGCCTTTAAACATATTAATGACAATACAATCAGCCACTTCTCCCAGCTCTATTGAGATCCTCGGTCTTGAGGGAAAGTGATCAAATATTTTTTGCACATCAGCATACCGATACATGAAAAATACTTGACACAGAACTTATTTGAAGCATCTTCACATTTCCGACTTTGAATCAGCTTGGGAACTATAGGACACATTTCCGACTTTGAATCAGCTTGGGAACTAGGGGATTTGGCTATTTTTAGGGGACTGCGGGATTTGGCCTAAATACTGTTTAGTTCCATGGCTTTATATGATTGAGAATTTCAGGGTTACTGCACAAAACTTTATGTTATGAACCTTGAGCCATATCATGTGTTATCCTGCTGTATCCCAATTCTCAAATAAAATGTCTATATATTATATTATTTTATCGTCATGTCTATGAAGTATCTGTATCCACAAATTTTTTATTCTTGTGCAATTCATGCCTCGATCTATTTCTAGCTTTCCCGCATTTTGTTTATGTGATGCAGGATCCAAGTCATCAAATACTCAAACGTTGTAGTGGCCTGCCATATGTCTAATAGTCAATAACGTCATCCACCACAAACACCATCACATTTTCTGAAGTGAGTTTGCTTGCTCACGTAGAAAAGCAATGCACTGAATGAAATGTCGCCGACTGTATCTCAAGAAAGTAGCAAATGGGAACTCCTAGTTGTGCAAAAAGTGTAGCAAGTTGGAGCAATGATTCTGAGTCTCACCATTTCGTTAAGTGACTTCATCATAAGCAGATTGAGGTTATAAATTGATCTAAGACTACAAAAATGAGCCTAGTCTAGCCTCATTCTTCACTGCATATAGCACATGCACAGCAAAATGGATAGAAACAAGCATCAACTACAAAATATCTACAGAAGCACAACCAACTTTTTTAAAATAGGAACATTTAACGTACCTAAAATGAAGTACATTATGCAAAAGAAAATCAGTCATGCTCAGTTTTGAACTCAAAACTGTTGATCCTCGCCGTAAAGGGGAATGAATTAAACAAACGGAAGAAGGAAAACTGCTAAGTAGAAACATATCGCAGCCATGGATCACTGAAATTCCCAATTAAATTGAAATTTTAACTAGAGTTATGTATACTATAATGTTGAGGACTCGGGAAGAAAGCTTCACTCCTAAATTTGCATCTAAGTAACAAACGGCGACATCAACAATAAAGCTTTTGTTCTCAATTATTTGGAATGGACTACACAAGTCCACTTGAATCTATATCTATCATGCAGTAAAGATAAATAAATGAGATAGTACGATAGACTAACAGACGAGCTAGCACATATATGAGAATAGAACTTCAGCAGCATAAATAGATAGCTTCTTTCAGTTATATGATAAAATGTAATTTACCTGCAACAACATGCGAACAAGTTCCGTGCTCCCAAAGCGAGAGGCTTCTAGAAAACACTGATTAACATTGTCAGCGCCTCCTTCGACCAACAACCCAAGCAATCCTTGTATTGCACTTGCTGGAACGCCAGAAGCCCAACCAGGCTCAAATGTACTAGAAAAGAGAGTAAGAGGAAAGCAAGCAGCATCAAATGCCTCAGTGAAATCCTTGCCCGTTAGATTATTGCCAGCAAGTTCAAGAAAGGCCTTGAATGCTGAGAGCTGGAGATGGACCTCAAGGATCGTGCTACGACCGCCTCTGCCCTTGTTATCCTGGCACCGGGAATGGAACCCAATGCACTTCAAAGCCCACTCAGTAAAATCCTGTGAGTGTGTTATATGATAAAAGATAGGGTAAATTGAAGATAACCCCTTCATTTATACTTTCAGTAGCACTTATCACCTCTCAACTGAATACCAATCCATACGTGGTAAGTGGAAATAAAAGATTTGAATGGTGGTAGGTGCTAGGATATGAGGAGGGTTATCCAAAAAAATTATCCAAAAAGATACGTAAACCACAAGGCACAATCCTATGCACTAGTTTTTTTTATATACAACCTCCAAAATAAGTTCTACCAGATTTATTAAAAAAGAACCTAATATTGTAGTGAAGTTCTAGCATAGTAGGATGAGACATGGATCATAAAGCAGAAATAATGGACACAAATCACAATAAAGTTATCACCGTCTGCAGGATATCATACTGCACAAAGTGAAAAAGATATGAATACAACAATACTTGAAATTTTTTTTACTATATGAGTACAACAATACTTGAAATTTTTTTACTACCTTATATAAATTCATAACCTACTTTCCACATTATTTTTAATACAACGAATGATATGATGAAGGGAATCTAAGAATATAATGCGTATGGATACCATAATGGACAAATCCTTACCTTTGGGCCATGAAGTTCACAGTATCTTCCAAACTCATAGTCTTGCTCCTACAAGCAGAAACACACGAAGCAAGAAACGACGTCCGAAGAACTGCTCGGGTGAAATCATGAGCACCATATGAAACAATCTTTCTTATCAAACAAGTGATACCATTAACTTCCTGCCGATTAGACAAGAACCATATCGAATCCAAAGCTATACACAAACCATCATTCAAAGTTTGCATATCAGCTAACATGATTAAACCCTCAGCATGTTCCCAATCATGAGAGCTCACTGCTTCTTGAAATAGTTGTCCAAGCTCAATCCTTTCTTGCCTAGTGAGCCTCATCTCCTGCTTGCTCTTATCTTTGACCTTCCTTCGAGTTTCACATTCTTCTTCTGTTGAATCAGAGGCCCTCGACCTGGGCTTTTTACCTTTATGACATTTGGGCACTTGAGGCTCTTTGGTTAACAGAGGTGACTCTCTAGAGAACACTACATTGCTCCCTTCACCTTTTTCTGGTGCCATAGATTCAATGGTCTCATTTGTATTCTCCGAAATTCCATTATCATCAATCTCCATTTCATCGGAGTGTGGGTTTTCCAAATTTCCCTCTTTCATCAAATGCATGCTCTCCTTCTCATCAACTACCACAGCCTCAACCTTGCCCTCCATTTTTTGAGCAAAAAGCAAGCTACTGATTTTTTTTTTCTTCTCTTCCGAGAGATTTCTCAATTCGATAACTCAAGCATAAATCATCTGATCCCTTCTTGAATTCGAATCGATCTCACAACAAATACAAACCAAGGGTATAAAATTCCTCAATGAAGTACTCTTAACAAAAGACTTCACCTTTGTCCATTAATTAAAGAACCCAATTGCAAAAAAAACAATTTGCAGGACGGTTCATCAAAAAAGCCCCAACTTTGACGGCAGCTGCATCAATCTGCTACAAACCCTACAAATCCATCAACCAAATGACAAAATCAACAAAGGGCAAATCTGAAACAATAAAAATTCAAGAAAAAAACAAGAAACCATTTAAGATTACCATCTAAAATCACCAAACCACCATCAAAGAAGAGATTTTTGACGATGAACTTAGCATCACGATCATTTCAGTGAGCAAAAAAGAGGGAATAATCACATTAGAAAATGGTATAAAATGAGAGAACATAGGGAAAGGTGGAGAAGGGACATAAAAGGAGCGGTGGGAGAATAAAAGGCAGAGAATAAAAAATGGGAAAGCCTCAAAATTAAATTTTTTTTAAAAAAGGACTAACCTTGATTAGAGAATTGGAGAGGAAAATAGACAGAGATGCTCCTCTGCCTCTCTCATTTAATTAACCTTTGGAGAAAATGGAGATAAAAGGAGAGTTGATATTTTTTTGGGGTTGAGATTTGTTTTGTTAAGATGAAAGGAAATAAAAGGGGGGGTTTGGTTTCTTTTTGGTTTTTTAGATATTAGGTCCTTAACTTTTTCATTTTTTGATATTCGCCCCTCATTAAAACTGTTATCGGGGGCACCATTTTTGTATCTCGGGGTTGCTGCTTTGGGTTGAAGGGACTAACTTCTAATAAGTATAGGAGTTTGAAATTTTAATAGAGATTTCAATGATTTGAGGGACTCAATTTAAGGCTGTTTATAAGAATTAGAGGACCTAATGGCAATTTCCGTGATGGGAGAGGGCTAAGTTAAAATATGAAAGATTTATGGTAGTAATAAAAACATTTAATTTTTACCTTTTGAGCTTTTCATTAATAAGGGAAATGCGAGGGGGGACAGAATCTCAGCAACACTAGATCCCACCACCAAAGCCTTGCTTTTGCTGCGGTGGGACCCAACAACTGCTTTAGGTTCTTAGTGGGACCCACCTCAATCATTGCATGCTCATGCTCCTCTCATTCCTCAAATAGTGGTTGATTCTTGGAGATATACCACGGAATTATAATTACATGTTGTTGATGTAGTTTGGTGTGCGAAGAAGAACGGTAAATATGTGCCCCAGTTCCCGATCACAACATTTCATCCTAATCTTTAATATAAAAATAAACTTTTGATATTTAGTCAGTGCATACAAACACTGATTTTAATCTCAACTGTAGAATTTTGTGGTTGCTCATTATTAAGTTGATAGCTGTCGTTGATGTTAATAATCACACGGATGTAGTAGGGTGAGATTGAGTAGAGTTGAATTTCTCAAATTAAGTCCATTTGGTTATGGGCTTGCAATTAATTTAAGCATGGTTTAATTGAGTTTATCAATTAAAACCTAAGTTGTGGGCCTTAATTTAGAGCAAGTGCATCAAGCTTCTAGTTGGGAGTTCTAGTCAACAAGCTCTCAAGCATTTTGAAATAAAAAATTATAAAAATAAGCATTGGGAGCACCTCCTTATTTTATGGAGCTCCAACAAGCTCCTAGTTAGGAGCTCCAACAATATCAAAAAAGGAGCACCTCCTTATTTTATGGAGCTCCAACAAGCTCCTAGTTAGGAGCTCCAACAATATCAAAAAAACTCATCTTCTATCAAAAAACCTCATTTCTATTGCAAAGATACAAAGGCCAAAGACTTTTTCATAAAAAAAAATATTTCTTTAAGGTTTGGGTTTAAAAGTAAGGGGGGTTTTGTAAAAAAAAAAAAAATTTAATGATTTGGAGGAGCTCCCAAGCGCTCCACAAATTTGTGAAGCGCTTGGGAGCTCCCAAGAGCTCCGGTGGGCCCCACTGGCCACATCAGCCCAGGGGAGCCACTTGGGAGCTTGCTGAGAGTTTGTTGGAGGAGAGTTTAAGAGCTCCCACCGCCACGTAGGCCTTGAGAGCGGCGGTGAGAGCTTGGTGCACTTGCTCTTATGGGCCCTTATTAAGTTATGGAAATTTCATTTAATTTAAATTAAATTGTTTGATTTGAATTAAATAAGGTAGTTAATCAATTATTTAATTCAAATAATATGACATTAAGGTATTAAAGTTGTCTCTCATCCAAATGATTGATTGAAACAAGAAGTTGTCAAAGAAAGCTCTCTTGTGTAAATTGTTCATGAGAGATGTTAGATGGTTATGTGTATGTTTTCGTGTAAATATTTAATCGACACAAAGGAAAGTTAATATTTATTTAGACTGCATACACATCTGCAATGATAAACGTGTAACAATTATAAGGTTACATGTGAATAATGAATCGACCCAAAGATAGTTTTATTATTTGACATGAGTTATTGTCAATGTTTGATCATTGCAATAATGTATCACTTACAAATAAATATTATTGTCCAAAAACTTGATATTAATATTGTGCCAGATATCTTGAGATGAGATTTGTCATTATTTGAATTTTATTGATTAATGATTACAGTTAATAATGTGAGCATCTTTTGTTTGTTTCAGCTAATATATCTGCTGCAACGATTTCTACTAACATCAACTCAATTCTCATGCTCAATGAGACTAATTTTAAGGTTTGGAGAGAGAACATTTTAATTGTTATTGACTGTATGGATCTAGACATTGCATTAAGAATTGAACAACCCCAACCTCTCAATATGGACAACACTCCTGGTATTAAGAAGGAGTATGAGAAATGAGAGCGTTCAAATCGTATGATTCTTATTATCATTAAGCGTGACGTTCTGGAAGTCTTCAGGGGCATAGAATCCGAATAGATTACTAAGGCCAAAGATTTCCTTGTCGAAATTGAGAAGCATTTTGCGAAAAAACGATAAGGTAGAAACAAGCACGCTTTTAGCTCGCTTGATTTCGATAAAGTATAAGGGAAAAGGAAATATCAGTGAGTATATTATGGAAATATCTCATATTGCTTCAAAACTTAAGACACTTAAAGTTGATATTTGTTATGAGTTATTGGTGCATCTAGTTTTGTTGTCTCTTCCTGCACAATTCAATCAGTTTAAGGTCAGTTATAACTACCAAAAGGAGAAATAGACTTTAAATGAGCTCATTTCATACTGTGTGTAAGAAGAAGACATGTTGAAGCAAGATAAGACAGAAAGTGCTTATCTGGCTAATGCCCCTAAGGATAAGGGCAACAAAAGAAAGAATGATAATGAAGCTGCTAAGGGTCCTGTTCAGAAAAAATAACATAAAGATGATCAGGGTTGTTTCTTCTGTAACAAGTCTGGACACGTAAAGAAAGACTGTACCAAATATTATGTCTGGCCTGCTAAGAAGGGTATGTTCCTTACTTTGGTCTGTTCTGAGGTTAATTTAGCTTTAGTACCTAGAAACACTTGGTGGTTAGACGTCTGTTCTGAGGTTAATTTAGCTTTAGTACCTAGAAACACTTGGTGGTTAGACTCTGGTGCTACTACTTACATAAGTGTTTCTATATAGGGCTTCTTGAGCTACCGAAAGTTAAGTGATGTTGAAAGACACATCTTTGTGGGCGACGGACAATCGGTAGACGTGAAAACAATTGGGCTCTTTAGGTTGCTATTAGGAACCGGTTCATATTTGGACTTAAAAGATACTTTTGTAATAATAATTTGATTTATGTTTCTGTATTGGACAAATCAGGTTATTCTTATTCATTTGGAAATAATCAATTTAGTTTATTTTTAATTCAAATGTTATGAGAACTAGTTACTTGAGTACTTATAACAACCTATATTTGCTTGATACAATTGCTTCTTATAATGAATCCTTGCATGTGGAATCACATGGTACTAAGTGTAAATTAAATAAGGAAAATTCAGCGACATTATGGCATAAGCGCTTGGGTCATATCTCAAAAGGTAGAGTTGAGCGTCTTATGTCTGATGGTATTTTGGATTCCCTTGATTTTTTAGGGTCATATCTCAAAAGGTAGAGTTGAGCGTCTTATGTCTGATGGTATTTTGGATTCCCTTGATTTTTTAGACTTCGACGTATGTGTTGAATGTATCAAGGAAAAACAGACATTTGGTTAAGAGATTAGGTGCCAAAAGATCTTCAGATGTTTTAGAATTGATACATACAGATATTTGTGGGTCATTCCCTACGGCATCTTGGAATGATCAACAATATTTATATCATTCATAGACGATTACTCAAGTTATGGGTACATATATCTCATTCATAAAAAATCTGAGCCTCTGGACATGTTCAAAGCCTATAAAGCTGAAGTTGAGAATCAACTCAACAAAAGAATTAAAACCGTTAGATCTGAACTTGGTGGTGAGTACTACGACAGATGATGGTTCATGTGAACAACGTTTAGGATCATTTGCTAGATACCTAGAGAAATACAGTATCGTCCCACAGTACACCATGCCGGGTTCATCTAGCATGAATGGTATAGCTGAAAGACAAAAGATGACTCTTAAGGATATGATAAGAAGTATGATTGCTCATTCTTCTTTACCAGAGTCACTCTAGGGAGAAGCATTAAAGACAACAGCTTACATTCTGAACAGAGTACCAAGTAAAGTAGTTGCTAAAACTCCTTATGGGCTTTGAACTAGTTGAAATCACAGTTTAAAGCACTTACATACTTGGGGATGTCTAACTGAGGTAAGGCTTTATATGTCAAATAAAAAGAAATTAGACTCCAAAACAGTTAGCAGCTATTTTATTAGGTATTCTGAACGCTCTATGGGGCTATAAATTTTATGATTCCACACTCAGGAATGTTTTTGAGATGGGAACAACAACATTATTTGAGGATGTTGAGTTTGGGGGAGAAATAAGGTTAGAAACATTGTTTTTTAGGAGGAATTGGCTTCAGACCCAATCCATACAGTTATTTTTGATAATATTTAGGTTCTTATACCTGTTATTGATCAAGAAGTAAATTAGTAAGCTCAAGATGACAATATTAAACAACTCTCTGTTCCAGAAAAACAAACTCAACAACCTCAAGAAATAGTGCTATACGAAGATCCATGAGAGAAAGGAGAAATGATATTCCGGATGATTATATTGTATTTCTCCAAGAACATGAGGAAAATAATAAAATGTTGGAAGATGATCCAATCAACTTCCTTTAGGCCATGAAGAGTTCTAACTCTCAACAGTGGATTGATGCCATGAATGAAGAGTACAAGTCTATACAAGACAATAATGCTTGGGAGCTTGTCCCATTGCCAGAATGTGCAAAACCAATTAGTTGTAAATGGATTTTTAAAACCAAGCATGATGCAAACGGTAATGTGGAGAGGTATAAGGTACGTCTTGTAGCTAAAAGCTTTACTCAAAATGAATACATTGATTATACAGAGACTTTCTCTCCGATTTTATCGAAAGACTCTTTTAGAACAATCATGGCGTTTCTTGCTCATTTTTTTATCTTGAGTTACATTAGATGGATGTTAAGACTGTATTTTTTAATGGCGACATTGATGAGATGATTTATATGGTGCAACCAGAAAACTTTGTGTCAGGAGAGCCAAAGAATATGGTTTGCAAATTAAGAAAATCCATCTATAAACTCAAGCAAGCTCCTTGTCAATGATATTACAAATTTTAACAAATAATTATCTCGTTTGGTTTTGAGATGAACATTGTTGATGACTGTGTATATCACAAGTTCAGTAGGAGTAAGTTTATTTTTCTGGTTCTGTATGTTGATGACATATTACTTGTCACTAATGATATAGGCATGTTACACGAAATCAAGATATTTTTATCAAAAATTTTTGAGATGAAAGATCTTGAGGATGCCTCTTTTATATTAGGAATCCAGATACATCAAGATCGTTCTCGAGGTATACTTGGATTATCACAAAAGAACTATATCGATAAAGTACTTCAAAGATTTGGCATGCAAGACTGCAGACCAAAAGACACCCCTGTTGCCAAAGGAGACAACTTGAGTCTCAATTAGTGCCCTAAAGGCAACCTTAAAATTCAGAAAATATAGAAGGTTCCTTATGTTTCGGCTGTAGGGAGTCTAATGTATGCTCAGGTGTGTACACGTCTGGATATTGCATACATTGTTAGCATGTTAGGTAGATACTTAACCAACTCTGGTATGGATCATTGGATAGAAGTCAAAAGGGTTATGAGGTATCTTCAGAAAACAAAAGATTATATGCTCACGTACAGAAAATCTGAACAGTTGGAGGTCATTGGGTATTCTGATTTTGATTTTACTGGATGCTAAGATAGCAGAAAGTCTACATCAGGCTACATTTATATGTTAGTAGGAGGAGTTATATCATAAAAAAGTGTCAAACAGACACTTATAGCTTCCTTCACTATGGCAGCAAAATTTGTAACTTGCTATGAGGCATCCAACCCGGAAATATGACTGTAAAATTTTATCATGGGACTACGTATTCTGAAAAATGTTGAAAGACCACTAAGGTTATATTGTGACAATAAATCTGTATTTATGTATTCTAATAACAACAGGAGCTCAACTAAGTCAAAATATATTAATATTAAATGCCTAGTTATGAAAGAAATGGTACAGAGTGGACAAATATCCATAGAACACATTGGGACAAACTCCATGATAGCTGATCCTCTTACTAAAGGATTACCACCTAAGTTCTTTCATGAGCACACTACTCATATGTGTGTGGTATTATTTGAAGATATCATAATTTAGTAGGAGTTTGTGATTGTGGTGTTTTATGTTAGATTGTATTGTCTGATCAGAATAAAGTATTCAGCTCATACATTCTGGTACATTATGTTGATGTTGACCTCACTAAAGTTTAAGGTAGGACCAGTTAAAAACAGACATGTATTGATCACATTGTATGTAATTTTTATGCTGCACATCCATGATTGATCTATGTCGTTTGATTATATTGATATATGTGACCATTGATGGGTTTAGTTACGATAAATGTGACGAATGCCACTTTGATCATATATTGATATACTCAATGGACGAGATTGTTTGAAAATACCCTTATTTATGATGGCAATTTTTGAGCTCATAAGGTTATACACACTTTAAGGAAACATATGGTGCCCAAGTGGGAGATTGTTGGCTCATAAGGTTATACACACTTTAAGGAAACATATGGTGCCCAAGTGGGAGATTGTTGGATTTAAATCTAATTAAATCTATCACTTTAAGGAAACATATGGTGCCCAAGTGGGAGATTGTTGGATTTAAATCTAATTAAATCTATTTGTGAGCACATATGTTACATCGGTGTGTGTTGTTATCTTTACAGTTGACCCACATAAAGTGATCAATTAGGTAATTAGGCCAATGAGTATTTACATGTCATGGGCTAATTGTGCAGATACCAGATTGCAATTCTAATTTAATGGGAGGCTAAATTAAAAAAATTACAAGTCTATATAAATGGGTTATGGTCCCTAATCTTAGGCCCTGTTTGGTAAGCGAGAATGTGGTGGAATGAAATGTCATTCTCACTTCTCATTCCCTCATACCAAACAAAACTTGTTTTTAGATGTTGGAATGACCATTCCTTCCCACTTTTTGTAGGAATGGGCATTCCAAATAAGAAGATAGGGAATGATCATTCCCATTCAATGGGAGAATCAAATTAGTGAGGTTTTTTTCAATTATACCTCTATTAGTAATAAGAATCAATTTAAAAATTATGGCTTTTGACTACGTATTCTCATTTTCTCTCAGCTACTAATTATATTCGAACAATAGGAATTTTTTGCGGGGTAGGGATTAAAAATAGTGGTACATATTTCAGTAGCATATTAAAACTAGCGGTACATATTTCATTAGCCTATTATATCACAATTGCTCAACATAGAAGCAACACAATTTAATATAAAAACAGATACAACTGAAACTATATATTATTTGACGATTGAAATTCTTTCATGTCAATATTTTTTTTGGGTCAATCAAATTTTTTTGTTTATTCACCAATGTTTAAAGTCTGTTATTTTCACCAGCATGTTATATTCTTTTTGAACTTTTGCTTTTGTTTTCCCACCATAGAGAACTATATGTACCCATTGCGTACAGGTTTGATTGTGATTCATGCAACAATAAATATAACTTTTGATTGAAAAATATTGACCTAATATTTATGAAAAGAGGAAACTCTCGCTGAGAAATTGGCCAAAATATTAAAATTATCAAAACCATATCATGTCTAGACTATATAGAGGTATAAGGGCATTATTATAACACATACCTAGATTAATATAACATATGCAGAAATAGTGAGAATTGTTTAAAAAATATAAACGAAACATACACCTGATCGATAACATGTGCATTAGTATAACACATACCTAGATTAATATAACACATGCATAAATAAAATTTTTAGTTATTATTATTAATGTTTATTTTTATCTTATTAAAAATCTATGTTGTTATAAGGGCAATATTAGAAAATGAGATTCTATTCTCACTTGTGAACTAGTGATACCAAACATGAGAATGAGAATTAGATTTTCATTCTAACTTTATTCTACAAACGCACCCAAACAAGAGAATGTGAATGACCATTCCATTCTCACATACATTTCAGTCCATTCATTCTTCCATTCCATTCTCACTTGACTTCATTCCCACGTACCAAACGAGGCGTTAGGGTTGAGTTCTCATTCTCTTATCCCCATTTAAAGAGAAATCTCAAGGGAGAACCCTCAAGATTAGAAGATCCAAAACCCAAATTTCAGATCCGTGCCATGGATTCAGGTATAGCTTCCGCTCTTTTTTGTTTTAATCTCTATAATTTAATCATGATTAAGTACAACACAATTAACCTTGTTTATGAGTGCATTACGTACTTTGATAGATCAAAGGATGATTGGCTTTTGGTTTGTTTGTTGTAGCGTTGCACATATATTCACAAATTCAAGAACTCAATAGAAAATGTTTACATGTCTAGTTCATGATGGCAAATGGCGCCTAGGTTCGCGTTCTCATTCGCACAAATGTGACAAAATATCTGTCCTTCAAAGCAGTAGACGGAAGCTATGTCTTCAGTAAAGGAAAGGTAATTTCTTACTTGCTTTATTTGCTTTCTTTTATGATTATCAATTTCTTGTTACTTATTGGTGAGTACTTATCAACGCTAGCTTTTTCTCCTTGGAACAGATTCATAAGGTTCCTGCAACTGATATGGAGGCTCTTAGACCTCCATTAATGGGATTATTTGAGAAAAGAAGAGCTCGGAAGTTCTTTGTTTATGTCCAAGATTTTAATGAAAATGATCCAAAATCTCATGGGGGACTGGACCTGATCAACAAAGTCGCAACAAAAGAACTCATTGGGTATATTTCTGATACTAGAATTAATTTACATATGCAATCATGTTGCAAGCTTTGTTGTAAAGATTGAAAGCATATCTATATGTGATCTATGTTCTCTAGTATTTCCTATTCTTTTGCTGGAGAGTTTATCCAAAGAATTGTCAATGTTTCCTCAGGCTGATTTACTGATTGCTACTTGACTGTTCTCTGGTCAGAAAATATGGTCTCGATGACAATACAGTCGGTTTTATCGGTCATGCATTGGCACTCCATGGGGATGATTGCTATCTAAATGAGCCTGCAGTTGATACTGTAAAGAGGATGAAGGTAATGCTCATAACTTGAATTCCAATCACGTGTCCTTATTAGTTTTACTCAAGACATGTATTGTGCAGTTTATGGCCGACTCCTTAGTATTTCTCCTTGCCATTTTACATTGACATTGAGCAAGTTTGTCTAAACCCAAGCACCTTGATAACAGGTGTTCTATCTTAAAGCGCTAATCTCATATGATATGAATTAAATGGTTATGTTATTATATGAATGATGTAAATACAATATCTATGTCTAACATGGGTTGAGTTTGGTCAGTGTTAAGAGTTCTCAATATACTTATTCCAACTTTTAGCTTGTGCAGTTTTGATGCTTATGTATAGGGAAAATCAAATAAGTTTTTGATCATAAGAATCACTGTCTTTCAATTAGTAACATATTTAATTGCCTAGATTTTTCTATAACCATGTGATACATATGACATTTTTACATGGTGCAAAATTGACACAGCAATTAACTAATTGAAATGTGAAAATCCTTTATTTTTGCAAATTTACTTAAACATTCTCTAAGCATAAGTTTAAGATATGTTTATAAATTATGGCATTAAAACAACAATGGATTATGAATTTTAAAGATTAGCTTGTGCAACAAATAGTGGCTCTAGCTAAAAACAAGATCTTGTATTATTGCTGAAATATGCAGTATTCTTTACTATGAACACAAACCCAAACCTATACTCCATAGCTTCTCTGTTCAAAATTTATATTACTGAACTATTTGTTATTGTTTATGACAGCTTTACGCAGAATCTCTATTACGATTTTAAGGGGGTTCACCGTATATCTATCCTTTGTATGGATTGGCAGAACTCCCCCAGGTTTGTTTCCATGCTCACAATCTAGCTAGTTTCTTTTCTCACTGTTTTCATCACCAAATTAACAGTGAACTGGTATGTAGGCATTTGCTCGCCTCAGTGCTGTTTTATGGTGGTACATAGATGTTGAACAAGCCTGATTGCAAGGTATTTTCAAGTATTATTGGTTCTGGAAGATATTTGAAGTATTAAATATTTGCACTTTTTAAGTTGAGAATAAATTTTAGAAAACCCCAAAACACGAGCTTTGCACAAGTTATGACAAATCAAAGTTAGTGATCAGAATTTTGCACGAAGAGCATTCATGTGGACAAGATACAACAGCCAGGCTGCATTTTTAGAATTTTTACTCTACCTGCTAATACTGTTTATGAGATTTTCCAATAGCTCAGAGGGGGTTCGTATAATTTTCAAAGTTCACGAGGGTATCCTGTGATTTATTAAGTTAGGGGGGTTTTCTGCAAGACCCTGAAAGTTTGATGAAGGAGGAAAAGCCTGTGGAGTTTCATCTGAAGGAGAAACTGCTAAATGCAAGAAAGTTGTATGTGATCCTTCCTACTTACCAGCCAAGGTGAGCTTACTATTTTAATATGGCCCCTTCGAAATTTTAATCTAATGGTAGAATTACAAAGCTTATATGATGTAAATTTTACTCACTTCAAAGGCTTTTGATGGTTATCTATAGATTAAAAGGTTGGAAAATTTTGCCAGGGCAATTGCTATTATGAGCCATCCTATTCCAACTACCGACGATTCTCATTCAGTGCAAGTTATACTGCCTCAAAAGCAACTTGGAAGAAAATCAGACGTGTGATGTTTTTCCTAATGTTTTAGTGTTTGAAAAGTTCAAGATATAAAAATGGGTGATTATTGTTCATTCTATATTTTTACATAGGTATCTCTTATGCTGTATAGGTATCTCTTCTGCTGTTCTTATACACACAATGTTGCTCCGAAAGGAAAGTTCACTGCATTTGTCTCAACAGAAGCTGAGACTGATCATCCTGAGACTGAACTAAAGCCAGGGATTGATCTTCTTGGTCCTGTTGATGAGCTATTTTTCGATGCGTATGATAGATTTGAACCTGGTAATGAACCCTCATCGGATAATTGCTTCATATCAACCGTAAGTTCTTTCTAATTTTTTCCTCCCCTTATAGTTCTTTTAGCTGGATGGATGAGCATGACAGGCTCTTAATTTTTGCAGAGTTGCGATGCTACTACACATCTCTGTATACAAAAATTACTGGGAAGGTAATTATTAGGTTACCCTTGATAGATATATTACAAACTAATGGCAACTGAATTATTACCCCCGCACCCAGATTGTTGACCTCAGTGTGGATCTAAGTGCTGCAACTGCTGCTGAAGAATAAGAGCAAATCTGCTGATCGAGATTCTTGGAGCTTTTCTCCCCCTAGTTTTATAAACTTTGAATCAATGCCACATAATTTGATTAATTGCATAAGTCCTTTCTTTGATGATTTATTCTGAAGAGTTCGTTTATTCTTTCTTTTCTCCCTTTTTGTTGCTAATCACTTCCTAATTGCAATCACTATTTTATAATTGTTATTTTGATTTTCTTTTTCGTTGATAGAAATCAAACAGTATAATTACAATACCTTCTGTGCATCATCTATAAGCATTTGCAGCTGTCCTTGGAACTTCATACAGACACAGTATTTGTATTATCGTGATAAGTTATCAAACTATCGACGCCAGTAACGGATATACAGACTCTATAATGTATCTTTTTTAATATAAATGACATGCAACTGGGAGTTTTAAAGTTTGAGATCTCATCCTTTGCTCACAAAATAACAACCAATTTTAAGTTTTATATAACTCTAAATAAATAAACACCTTCAAAAGCAAGACATCAGAACAAAAGTAAATAAATAAAAGATAAAAAATTTCTTAATTTCTCTTGTAATGGTAGATAAACTCATATTTTCTTGAGTTCTAAGAATCACATCACCTCATAACTTGTATGGCGAAAAATACAAAAGAAAAGAAATCAATGAGCTGGATTTGCTTCCTCTGGTACAACAGTTAAAGTTACAAATTTGTTGTTTGCTCGTTTAACAAGTACTTTCAAAGGAACACCGATCTTGTCCCCCATTATATTGATTATCTGGGGAAAAAAAGAAAAAGTGTAAGGGCTCTCAATTCCAAAGGCACATGGAAAAAAAGATTTGTTTTCTTCATTCTTCATTTTTCCATCCAGATAGTTATTAAAGAATAAATCCTTAATTCACTAAAAATTAAAATTCGTCAAGTTGCGAAGGAAGTATAAGACAACTAAGTCATATCGATCAACTGAAAGTCAGTTTTTGTGTCTTAATGAATATATGAAAGTTTAACACATGCACATTCAGATTAATGAATAGTGCGACCTATGTGTTTCCTACCAAAGCAATACCTCTTTAACACTTCCCACAGGTTTCCCGTCAAATTCAATGACCACGTCCCCTGGGCGAAACCCAGCACGGTCAGCTGGAGATCCTGGAGTTACCTGTTTGAGAATTAAAACATCATTTGTGATTATTTCGACAACAAAATAAGTAAAAGATACACTAACATATTAAATTTAATAATAAATAAAGCTGTTCAGCCCATTGTTCATGCAGCATTATGAGATGCATGCATCTAAGAAATAAGGGTAAATTTCACAAAATTACGATGAACTTAGGAGCATGTGCACAAGACTACCATAAACCTATTTTTGAGAAATCTACCATTGGAATTTTATAACTGTAGAAAATTTTAATAAACTAGTGGAAATTATTTCTAACTGAGTTAACATCTGGGATAAAGATATAAGCTTCTCATGAAAATAGCAGGTGAGACGAAAATTTAGAAGATGAATAAGGTACGTAGGGAAAAATTTTCCATAACTTGTCACGTGCAAACATCTTAGCCTATCTGGTATCAGACATGGTAGTTTGGTGAAAAAAGTTCAATGTCGTTTTTTTTATAAATAACCTTTATGGTGGTTTTGTGCAAAACAACCCAAAGTCCATGGTAGTTTCGTAAAATTCACCCAAAAAATAAAAAACATAATACTACGTGCGAACTTACTTTTAATCTCCACAGTAGTTCAGAAATAGAAAAAGATAAAGAAAACTGTTATTTTGATGTAGAAATGAGTTACCAGAAATCAAACCCTCCATATATAAATGATGACCTATGAAATTGCTATTGAAATTCTTTACTTGACACTTATTGCAACTACATAGCATGTTTACTTTCAATCTTTAGAGTTAAAAGTGAGAGTTGAAACATGACATAGTAGATAGGAGAGATTCAAGTAGGCAGCTGGACAAGGAAATTTTTTCATATGAAATAAAATGTGCAATAAAAGGATGATATATTGACTTACTGATATCTGCAGTAGGCAAAACATTGACCGCCAGAATAAAAGATAGGCCGTGTCATAGTTTTTTTAAGAAAAATCATCCAAGAGAAGGTATTACAACATTAGGGTTAGGTTCATCAAAAGCTTACGTAAGTTATAGTCACTAAGTCACAGCACAAGCTTTGACCGACAAGTCTATAATCAGTTTAATGGTGCCAGAAATGGAAGTTAACTGAAACACTTACCATGGGCACTAGCACACCTTTGCTCACATCAGGAAATGAGGCATCCCTTTCTTTAAGCTGTGCAATGATCATATCGTTGAGATCAAGCATCTTTAATCCAAGCCAAGGCCGAACAACTCTTCTGCAAAAAGATACAACATATTAGCCATCAATGAATTAGAAATATAAGGCCAGCACCAAATCTAATATACAAAGTAGGAACAACTCATGTTTGTAGAATACGAGTTTCAATACTAGATATGCATGAATTCATCAACAATTATAACAGGGCAAAAAGAACATAGAGATCAATCGTGTACTTCATTTAGCGAGTCATCTACCATCATTACAAGGTTGAGTAAACCAAGAATTTAAATAAGGCAATTAAGGGCGACCAACATTTAAAAGATGAACTTTGATCCACTATAATGACAAGCAAGTCCTTGGGAGATAAGTTGTCAATGGAATATATGTTGATATTTAGAGCATGCAAGGCTTTTTGGCGCTTTTGCCTGGAAATATTTGAAACTACACCAACTTGCATGTTTATCTAACATGTCTTCTTTTGCTGGATACATATGAAGCTTCTTTTGTAGGTAAATTACACCTCACTGCGAATGTATTATGCTGGAGGATATAATTTTTTGGAAAATGAATCATACCCATTTTTCTTGAAGTGCTCTATAATTTTAACAGCTGAATCAATTGGTACCGCAAAGCTCAAACCATCTGCATTTAGTAGTTTCATTATATTGATTCCTACAACTTCACCATCAAGGTTTATAAGGGGACCACCAGAGTTTCCCTGTAACAAAAATAAATCATATTATAGCTAGTCAGACACTAGAAAATATTTCGACTCAAGAAAGAAAAACAGGATATGGGAAATAAATCAAGAATGAGCAAAGATTTAAGCATCATGATCGTCATTGAAACAGAGTTTAAGGAATTAGCAAAACCATAACATGTTGGAAACGTTAAGAAATTGGCTTCCTAAAACCAAACACACGGTCAAATCTAACCAATACAACAAGCTTTTGGATACTAATTGGCTTCACCAACTGCTGCAGCTGCATAGCAATAGATATTATTCCATACAAGAATTAATACTTAACAAATTTTCTCATCTGGGACATACTAACAGAATAACTTTGATAACTGGTGTTTCCAGAATTGTTTTTTCTTCTTTTCAATTGTACAATTTCTGTAGACCCATTCAAGTATGAAGATGTACTACACCCATAAACAAACTAAATATTATAGCAGTAATCAAAAGCTTGGGCAAAGCCAACTATCGAACAAGAAATTTTTAAGAGCCTACATGCACCGAACTGAAAAAGGATAGAGTTAGGGTGCTTGCCTCATTAATTGCACAATCAGTTTGTAGGTACTCCCTTCGCATTCCTCCAAGACCCAAATCACTGCTTTTCCGGTCCACACAGCTACATATACGTGGAAGGAGGGAAATATGAGTAATATCCAAATAAAAACGAAGAAATCTCATTTGAGTGACCAAAGAAAGTTATCCACTTTCTATGCACTCAAAAAGATAAATTGTATAAGTCACTTCAGTTGTATCTTTCACATTTTAACAAGCTAGAAACACAATCTTCCAGACCAATCAAAAAGGCATATAGTATACGATTATTTTGAGCGAATACTCACAGCAAAAGTGCCAACAATACCAAATTACTTTCAAAACGAACTATTTATGGGCATATTTTATCAAATCTAAGATTATACGTCAGCCTAGGAAAAAAAGCCTCGGAAAGAGGGAGATTCTAGTAAGTAGAACTGTACATGATTTTATTTAATTACCTCACAATCCCAGCAGTAACAGTATTTTGCAGAGTAAGTGGGCAGCCAACAGCGACAACCCAGTCTCCAGGCCGAAGCTTACTTGATGACCCGAGCTTCACTGCTGGTAAAGGAGTCTTGGCTTCAATCTTCACAATAGCAATATCAGAACGGAGATCTGCATTAACTACAGTGCCAATATATTCTCGGCCATCTTGCAATGTCACATCAACCTGTTTTATTATCAAAAAACATACAACCACATAACGAACACAGATTAAGGTGAATGATGCAAAAAAAATTTTTTTACATTCAGCATATACATTACAATCAAGCAAGATCATGTAGAGCATAAAAATAAAACTAGAGAGCGAAATACCGATCAAACATAGCCACAACCTAAAAAATTGAAATTGTTTATTTGACTACTCTCCCGAATGACACGCCCATCATTGTCTAGCTTAAAAATTACAATTAATTACCCACATTATACTTGCTCTAGTTCAAGAAAAATTAGATGAAAATACCTTGCCTTTTGAAACTGTCCTCGCCCCTTCAAAGTCGACAACAACATGAGCACAAGTCAGAATCGTCCCATCACGATCAATAATCGCTCCATGAACCCATACTCTTTCCCAGCATCAATCATTAATCCTACAAACAAACCAACATTCAATCTCCTCAACCCAACAACGAAACACTTCCAAAAAAATAAATAAATAAATAATCGAAAAAGTAAAAACTTTCCCTCACCCCGAGTAACCGAAATATTCACTACAGCGCGTGGCCCGCAAGCAGCGGGCCTGCCCTTTGCGCCAATCGCATTCCGGCTCAAACAACCGCAGCCACACGCCGAATCATCGCCCTTTTCTCGAAAAGCTTCTTTCTTAAAGGGTTCAGATGAGAAATTTATTGGAGACAGTCCAATGTCTATTCACAGAAATAACAAAAAAGATCAATTTTTTTATGGGTTGCTTGAGGGTTTTCAGGGTTTTATGGGTTGCTTGAGGGTTTTCAGGGTTTTAGAAGGGTTTATACCTGCAGGGTTCCGGTGATGAGACAGGAATTGGGGCAATGGAGCTGACAGTGAAATGGTTGGTATTTGGAAGCGGACGGTGAGCGATAGATCGCCGGAGGAGGAGGAGAAGGAGGCGCTGGCGGCGGGGGGGGCGGCGATTCCGGCGAGAGTCCGGTTAGGGTTTCTGAATTGGGGATTTGATGAGAGGAAGCGAAACATGGGGGATAAAAAAAAGAGATTTTTTTTCCCTCTCCTTTTCGGAAGATTGAATAAATCTCGTGTTTGAGTAACAATTGAATTTTTTCTATGAAGGCTTTCTTCTTTACTACGTGAGGCCTTTCTTGCTTTTCTTTTTCCTGGGGACTGACTTTCCTTATATGAGATTTCATCAATAAATTTTTTTAGGAGACATTTTTAAAACCGACCCTTTTTTAAATTTAATGGGCAAAATCGACTTCCAAGAAAAAATATTAGTAAAACCGGGGTCGGTTTTGCAGCCGTTGGGTTTCTACGAAGTGCACGGGAAAGAGACTACTAGTCCCGTGTATTTTGTGTTCAGTAAACGAAGTGCACGGGACTAGTAGTCCCGTGCCCTTGGTCTTCAGGTGCCCCTCTGCCAAAAAGTCGGGACTAGCAGTCCCGACTTTTAGGCAGAGAGACACTGGCCTGCTGAAGACCAAGTGCACGGGACTAGTAGTCCCGTGCACTTCGTTTACTGAACAAAAAATGCACGGGACCACTAGTCCCGTTCATATCATGTGCACTTTTTGGCTTCATTTCATGTAGTCCCTGTATAAACTTAAATACAAAGTCATATACAAATCTAAATATCATGAATTTCACCACATACTCGCCATAAACTCATTTACAAATCTAAATATCATGAATTTCACCACACACTCATTTCAAATCAAACAAATCACACCACATACTCATTTCAAATCAAACAAATCACACCACAAACTCCCACTAACAAATCCAACATAATAACACCACAAACCCACTTAAAAATCCAACAAATCACACCATATAGTCTCGACTACAAATCCAAAAACCATGTCACATCCCTAAATAGTTTTGTAATGTATATAACATGTAGTTTACATACATCCAAGAACTCTCCTCCTCCTCATTTGTCTTCGTCGTCCTCCATACCGCCCTTCGACAAGTTCGTGATCCGATTGCGTTTGTGGTTGTGACGGTCCAGCTCCATCGTCAACACGTTGGGAAGGTCCAGCTTCATCGTCATTTCTGCATCGTCCTCAACTTTGTCGAAGTGGGTGTATATGAAGAAGGAGGGTATTCAGGGCACTTCTATGAGGTTTAAGGCTAGGTTGGTTGTGAAGGGTTATACACAGGAAGAAGGTATTGACTACAATGAGATCTTCTCTCCGGTGGTGAAGCACTCTTCGATTCAGATTTTGCTAGCATTGGTATCACAGTATGGTTTAGAATTAGATCAGCTGGATGTAAAAATATTATTTCTTCATGGTGATCTTGATGAAGAAATTTATATGATTCAGCTATTGGGGTTCCGAGCTACAGAGAAGGAGAAATTAGTTTGTAGGTTGAAGAAATTACTATATGAGCTGAAGTAATCTCCTTGACAGTGGTATAAGCAATTCGATAGGTTCATGATCAGTCATTCATACACTAGGAGACAATTTGATCCTTACGTGTATTATCACAAGTTGAATGAAGGTGTGTACATTTACTTATTGCTTTACGTCGATGATTGGTTGCTTTTACTTCCAGATCTGTGATAGATAGACTAAAGATTCAGCTTTCGGGCGAGTTTGAGATGAAGGATTTGGTAAAGCGAAGCCCATTTTAGGGATGTAGATTGATAAAGACAGAGATATGGATAGAATTTATTTGACACAAGTGGCTTTTTTGAAGAAGGTGCTACATCGGTTTAATGTGAGTATGGAGACGAAGCTAGTTAGTGTATCATTGGGAGCCCATTTGAAGCTTTCAGCTGACCTTTCACCAAAGACAGTTAAAGATAGAGTTGATGTTGAAGACTCCATATGCGAGCGTAGTGTGAAGTTTGATGTACGCCATGGTTTGTACGATGTCGGATTTGTCACAGGCAGTGAGCATGGTTTCGAGATACATGCATGACCCGGGTCCGGGTCATTGGGATATCGTGAGATGGATTTTGAGGTACATTTGAGGTTCTCTTAATGTTAGTTTGATTTTTGAGCGAGACACTAGCGGTGGGCAGCTATGTATTGGATAAGTAGATTCGGATTATACTGGAAATTTGGATAAACGTCAGTCGACGACGGGATATGTGTTCACTTTGACCCGTACGCCGATACGTTAGAGATGTACCTTACTGTCTATGATGGCTTTGTCAAAGATGGAGACAGAGTATATGACGATTATAGAGTCTGTTAAGAAGACGATTTGGCTTCAAGGACTTTTGGAGGATCTTGGTGTTTCACAACGATCCATCACCATTTATTGTGATAGCATGAGTGTTATTTATTTGGTGAAGATCAGGTTTTCCATGCGTGGACAAAGCACATTGACATTCGTTATCACTTCATTCGAGATGTTCTTGAAGATGGGGAATTAGAGCTTATGAATATCCACACAAAAGACAATCCAACAGAAATGCTCACAAAGGTGGTTCTGAGCAACAAGTTCGATCATTATAGAAACTTATTGTAAATTCATGATTGTTGAGGTCGTTCGCGACCATTTGGATGAACTACGGGTGGCTTGATCCCTTGGGAGAGGGGGTATGTAGGCAACCACATTGGTGTAGCCGGTTTTGACGAGACGACGCATTGGTGCTCATGTTGGTGTTGGCTCGGTTTTGGAGATGGAGAATTATAGAAAACGGTGTCAAATTGTTTAAAATGTTGGAAAACAATAAAATTTAGCAGGCCACAGGTGTGGTACGTGCCACACCCAGGTATGGTAGAATCTGCCTTGTTGTCAGGGGTGTGGTGCGTGTCACACCCGGGTGTGGCAGACACATTTTCAGATTCCCAGCCTGTTTTGAATTGTATTTTGTTATAAATTGATGCAGCATAAACATGTACCAAAAAAGTTGCAAGTGCACAACCGTGTCAAGTTATAGTATTTAAGATATCGATCCCACAAGGAAGGTGTTTTGTAGGAGAAAATATAAATTCGGTTCTTATGTTGTGTGCGTGACAAATAGGAGTGATAAGTGAATGTGATTGTGAAGAGATTGAGAGAGTGAAAATGGTGTGTAAATAGATGCAAAGTGTAAGTGAGAGTGGATTTGAAAAAAGAATGAGTATGATCAATAAGGTGAGAAGGAAAAATGAATAAAATAAAGAAACAAATAAAAAAAATCAAGAATGAAGAACAAAAATCTAGAATAAAAGAAAATTTAAGAAATTAAAGATGGTGGATTCAATTATAGATATGGGTAATCTACAATTGAACCCACTTCTTAGAAAAGGGTGATTCCCTAGAGGGTTCTAACCTAGAGGCGAATCAAACAAAATAAAAATAAACAAAAAGAAAAACTAAACCTAAGAGGGTTCTAGCCTCAAGGTGAATAGTATAAGAAATTAAAATCTAACTACAAAATAAATTGCAAAATCTAAACTACAAAATAAAATTGCAAGAATTAAATGCACGAAAATAAATCTACTCTATAAGCATAAAATAAATCTAAGGCAAGAGGGTTCTAGCCTCTTGGCTATTTAACAAGAAAATAAAATCTAATTACAAGCATGAAAATAAATCTAACTAATAAGCAATAAAAGGGAAATAAAAAAAAGAAAAGAAATGCAAACCTTCAAATAATTCTCCATCTTCATCTTCATCTTCATCATCCAATAAAGAGAAGAAGAGAAAAATTTAAAGTGGTGAAAAAATTATTATTATTAATTACAACAAAAGTTACGACATCGATACTCATTATTTCCAAATTCTGATTTCACGAATAGCTTCGTCTCGTCGAGGTAGGCGATTTTCATATATTATATGTTAAATTCCGCCTTCCGGATTAGGAGATATCGTCGTTTCTTTGTGGCCAACCATTTTGAATATGATTTCTTTTCATATTGGATTTTTGATTTTCTCCGGCTTCTACAGGCTACACGACTTCATTCTGGGCTTTTGGATAATTTGGAAATTGATTTTCCAATGTGCTTCTTTGCTTCATTTCTTCATTTAATCAATGGGTTTTTGTTGAGAGATGTGAGTTTGAGATCTATTCTTCATTAACCTGCAATTAAAAGATAAAAATAATTATTAGTGATATATTTATTCATATAAAATAGATTATGAGGGTATAAAATTATAATAAAATATGATTATCATAAATAGAAACTCACATTTTTAGGGTTTCTTAACCAGAGAATTAGCATTGTTTTGAGCACTTTGAGAGGGAGATATTGTGAGGGAGTTGAGATCTTTGGTTAGGATTATATTTCAGAGTTTGTGTGAGTTGTAACCCATTGTAATTCTCCTCCATATAGTGAAATCTCCTCATCCTCTCCCCGTGGACGTAGGCAATTATCAAACCATGTATATCTCCGTGTTTGTGTGATTTTGGCCGTTATTTTGGTGGATTGCACTCGTGTTTGGTTTTAGTTCTTCTCTCATAGCTCACCGACTCGTTTGGTTTGCCAGCACGCTTCCGCATGGCACGTAACAAAATTTACTTGTTGGTTTTACATAAAATAATCACAACATTCAGTTAATACAAAACCTGCAAGAGGACAATGTCAGCCATCATCTCAACTAGAACCATTTACAAAACTAAAGCCAGAACGAAAAAAAGCTTGAATCAGACCTCCTAGAGATACTTGATCGTCCAAAACAGCTCGAACTCCCTAAGTTTCCAAAACCCTCCAGAATCTCTGGAACCCAAGCTCCCAAATCGACCACCAGTTTGGTTCGATCCTGAACTGCCACCAAATGAACCAAAACAACCTGACCCAGATTCACCTCAACCACTACGAGACCGTTTCTTCTTTCTCCCGAGCATGAAGAGAATGTATCCGCTCTCCTATTTCTGAGTGTTAGCTACCGTAGGAGTTTGGATTTTGACCTTGTCAAGGAGAGGAGAACGTATCGCTTGGATCTAGTCGACGAGCTCATATACAGATTGATGGACAAATCAAGGGCCTGAGACCTGGTAGATTTTAGAAAAAAGATCTCGCTAAAGAGATGCCCCTTCCGACGAACATTTTTATTCGCTGATTCATTGTTGCTCGGGGTGAATCCCTGCACAAGCCTTCAGATCTCCTGGCTGGGTATATTTTGAAGAGGGTGGTTGGTGGACTCGTATGGTAGACTTTGTTCTCGAAGACCTTAAGGAGCCACTTGTCCAGTCCGGCCTTACGATCCCGGTGTTAGTCACTCGGCGTAGGATTGTTCAGAGCTGTCCCAATTTCTTCTCTATGCTGGAGTTATACAATCCAGATAGCTGCACATTCTTCACACCTGTCGGAGAGCTAGGTTTTGTTCTCGATGAAATGCAAGCAGTATCAGGGCTGTCATTTGACCAAACACCTTATGAAGAATTTATCCCCACTACTAAAGAGCTCTCTATCTTGTGAGCGGCATATCCGGAGATTCATGCAACATTCTGGGAGTTGATGTGTCACTTCCATATTTGCGCTCAAGTCATTGGGCTACACGGAGGAGGCATTATGCATACTACCTAGGCAGACTATCTTTTCAAAATTTGAGTCAAAAAGATGAAGTCGTGACCCGACTCACTGCCATCTCTTCCAAAAGCATTAAGACTTGCATTAAGGCTTCGAATGCTAGCTATAAGAACAAGCATGCAAAGGGCGGGTTCAAAGCTGGTACTGATTTTGAGAGCTTTCACTACCAGGCCGCGACTCCCATCTCTGACACTGTTCTCCTTGCTGGCTTCTTAATGATATGGCTAAAATATTGTGTAGTGTCATCGAAGCCAGTTGAGTCTATCTTAGCTGAGGTAGTATACCCAGCTGTTTTATTGGCCCATGAGAGACCCGTGAGTCTTCTTACTGTAATGGTAAGCTGTATACAGAGTGGCCTATAGACGTTAACTTTTGAATTCGTCGACGTCCAAGAGATAAATGTTGCTGGGACGAAAGTTTGGAAGACTCCCCAATCTTATGTACCAGTGTGGTACACATATTTGGTGGCTTGGTTCGTGTTGCATTGTCCTCTATGATGACAGGGGTTGCAAAAGATAAAGACCTTTGTTCCATTTGTGCAGAGGCTCGAGTCGGCCACGTGGATTAACATTTACATAGTCCGGGCTCGACAACTCTTGTCCTAAGGGGATAATTATAAAATTTTTTGCTGCTCTCCCGATTTTGATGGGGCTGAAGAGGAGAGCACAAGCTTTACGGATGTGGGTTTTGAGGGCTTCTCATCTCTGGAGGAGGTCATCTTTAGATAACTCCTCATAATTAGAGTGAGTTACTTAGTCTTCCGCCTAGGGGAGAAATGTGTTATCGAGCCCTATATGCCTTCTCGATTTGCCAGGCAGTTTGGGTATGACCAACTTTATGTTGGTAATCCTAACCTGGAATTGGCTCAAGTTGGAAATTTGGGCAAGGGGCTTACGCTTGGTATTTCTTTTCTGCTGGAGGGACCCATGCTCGATTTACCTTGCCCAACTCAATGCCTAACTACTTTCATGACTGGTTTTATGAGGCTTCTCGGATTCTAGAGTATAACATGTACACTTCATGCATTAACGAAATCCGAGAACTTTATGAGTCTAGAAAAAGTTTTACAATGACTCATCTGCCGGGGATAGAAGAATATTTATCTTGTGAATGGGAGGCAATCGGAGCTGGAGAGGTCCAAGACGAGCCACCAACTGCCGAGCCTTGCGAAGAGAAGTCGACTGAAGAAATCCATGAGGAAGCGTCCACCCTTTAACCTTGCTCATTAAGATCATCGGGGGAATAAGGCTCTTACTGCTGAGGAGGAAGGTGAATATGAAAGGAGGGTTCTTAAAAGAAGACCCATTGTAGCCAAAAACTCCAAGAAGGCCAAGCTAATAAGGGACGTGATGAAGTCTGCACTTGTCTCACTCCCGGATGATAAATGAGATAAAGAGCTTCAATCAACTCCTTATGTTCCTGATGATGTAGAAGCTGAAGTGAAGTTGAGTGTCGGGGGTTCAGAATCTGTTCCCTCGATGGGACCTCTTGATGGATTGACCACAAGACAGGATCCGACAAAAAAAATTCCTTCTGAAGCTATTCCTAGATATGTTCCTACCAAATTTGGAGGTTTGGTTTATCCGATTGCCCCTCCCGCAAGTTCAAGAATTCTAAGGAAACTCATCGAACAGCTAAAGAGTTTGATGAAATTAACAATCGATGACGTTAGCCTTGGATAAGTTATTTTTGAGGATTTTGAGCCTCTCCTGACTAGCTTCCTAGACAGCATCGAGAGCTTGGATGACATATAATGGACTGAACATTACGGAGAGAGCATTATCCTGTTGGAAGCGGAATTGATGGCCTTTGTAGATTTACAGCGTGCCGATTTGGAATCTGAAGTGGAGCGAGCTCTTTCTTTGGATTGAATCTCAAAAGTGCATCACCGGGAAGCCCTTTGCAAGAGTTTATCTAAAACAGAGACCCAAATCGTGATTTTGTAGAAGCAACATGATCAACTCCAGGCTGAACTGACCACTTCCACCACTGGTCCTACTGATGAAGAACTCAGGAACGAAGTGGCTGAATGAGTTCGAGCGGCCCAAGAGAAGAAGCTATCTACGTTTAAGTCCAAGCTCAGATCCCTCAAATTGATGAGCCCTGTCGCTTGAATCTTATATTGCTTTTAGCTGGGGATAAAATTTTTGTTTTATATCATTTTCATGCCAAGTATTGTCACTCTATATCAGATTAATGATGTTGAATAAAAATGATATCATAATGCTTTTCATTGCCTTTTCCTTATTGTGTTTCGATTTGAGACAATGAAAATATTGAAAATACCATAGGTGTAATGTTAACTCAGCATAAATTAAAAATTCTCTTTATTATCATTTAGAATAATTCTAGAAAATTTCAATCGTCATAGGTGCAATGTTAACTTGACGATATACAAGGTGAATGATTTATTATTCTCCGTTCAAATGAATTCCGAGTAACCAACCCTCAGTCTAAATAAAATATGATTTCTCATCTTAGACTTGCTAGAGAAAGTTAACATGATTTGCTATTCTCTATTCAATGAATTCTGAATAACCAACCCCCAGCCTGGGGAATTTGACTCATCATCTCAGACTTGGCTGAGTATTAGGAAAAGGGGGCTTCATGGTTTACAGGTAATATTTTTTGAGAAACTTTCCATTAATAGGCATCATGAGCCTGTTGCCTTTCTGGTTGATGAGATAGTATGCTCCATTCGAATAGATTGATTCTATTACAAAGGGTCCTTCCCACTTGGGATTGAATTTCCCCTTAGTCTTGTGTGTTATCATCATGGGTCGTCTGGTAACTAGGACCAAATCGACTTTCTTGAAGATCCACTCTTTGACCTTCTTGTTGTAGGTTTTGGAGATTCAAGCTTGATACAACTCGATCTGTTGCTTAGCCTAAAGTCGTCTGTCATCCAATACTTCAAGTTCTTGAAGGTGCAATCGATATTGTTCTTTATCCGTCATTCTGATCGCAAAGGGCAACTCTCAGAGATGGGATCTGGATTTCTAATGGTAATACAACTTCGCAGCCATATACTAAAGAGAATGGTGTGACTTTTGTAGGGGTCCTCACCGTTGTGAGGTAGGCCCACAAATATTCACCAAGCTTTTCATCACGATTGTGACGGCTCTTAGAAAAGAACTTCTTGAGGAGCTTCATGATGGTCTTGTTAAAAACTTCTGTGAGGCTATTGGCTGGCGGGTAGTATGCCGTTGATGCAACACTTTGGATTCTAAATTTCTCGCAGAATCTCTAAAAACTGTGACTGACGAACTGTGTTCCATTGTCATGGACTATTTATCTCAGTACACTGAAGTGGTAGATGACGTGATATTTAATAAATTTGATCACATTTAAAGCATTGACTTCTTTCAACAGAATTGCTTCCGCCCTCTTGGAGAAGTAATCGGTTACTACGAGGATGAACCGATGTCCTTTAGAAGTCAGAGGAGAGATGGGTCCGACGATGTCCATACCCCACATCTCGAATGGCCAAGAGGCAGATGTCGGATGTAGGTTCCCTGGTGCTTGGTGAATAAAGTCATCATGGATTTGGCATGCGTGACAACATTTAACGTAGTCAACGGCATCTGAAAACATCTTTGGCCAATAATAGCCAATTCGTCAGAGACAGTCTCCTAACTTAGCTCCGGGTTGATGTGCTCTACACATCCCATCATGAGCTTCCCTGAGAGCCTCTTGTGCTTCTTTTCTAGATAGGCAACGAAGCAAGACTTCATCATGTGATTTACGGTACAAGGTTTGAGAGATCGTGTCATAATAGAATTGAAAGGCCTTTTGTTTTACAACGTCCGCTTCCTTAGAATCATCCGGCAATATCCCGTACAAGACATAGTCAATATATAAGAATCGCCAATCCCTTGGTTCCAGCTCAATTAAAGTTGCATAGGCAATCTCCACTGTTGTCTCATTTGAGCAGTGTTCTAGGGGAAGCTTTGGGTGGTACAAGTCACGGCCCATGATGAATATCGTCGTCTCTTCTTTTGGTGGTAATGCTAAAGAAGTTGCCAACGAGGCTAAAGCATCCACATATGTATTCTGGACTCATGAGATGTATTCAATGAAGAAGCCTTCAAACTTCTGAGCTAGCTCTAGCACAGCAAAGTGATATGGGATTAAGTCCTCATTACGTACTTTATATTCTCCTCGGACTTGATTCATGATAAGCTAAGAATCACCATAAGCCTCGAGGTGTCGAATGTTGAGCTCTTCAGCCAACTGCATCCCTAGTAGCAAAACATTGGACTCTGCTACATTGTTAGTGCATGGCTCGATTAGAGAGAATCCTCTTGGGATTACATGACCGCTTGGAGATACAAGAACCACCCCCACGCCAGCAGTGATTCCTCCATTAGGGTTTGCTTTAGATGCACTATCAAAGAACAATTTCCATACTTGTATAACTTTTTGAGTTGCACAAGCTTTAGCGACTTCATCTGGTAAATCTTCATATAGTTTGGATGATTCAGATACCGGATGGTCGGCTAAGAAATCTGCCAGAGCCTGGCCTTTAACAGCCTTCTGGGGCATAAATTGTATGTTGTACTATGACAGGAGGATCACACATTTTGCTAGACGACAATTCTAAGAAGATGGTTTCGTCACGAGCACTCTCAAAGGATTTACCTTAGAGATGACGTGAATTATGTATCCGACCAAATAGTGTCACATCTTTTGGACAACAAACACTAAAGCAAGGCACTCCTTTTCTACTGGATTGTGCCGGTGTTCGACTCCAATCATGGTTCTGCTAAGGTAGTAGATTGTCTGCTCGTGTCCTTGGTCATTGTTCTAAACTAATAAAGCTCCAAGAGAATGATTAATGGTTTCCCTGATATCAGGGCCACAACGACAGGTGGTTGTGTAAGGTATCTCTTGATCTCCTTAGGCAGTTTTTATCCTAAACGAATAAGAATCTTTTCTTCATCAACTTGGTGAAGGGCTAACAACATCCTGAGAGGTTTGATATGAATCTCCGAATGTACGCTAATCTGCCTTGCAAGCCTCTGAGCTCTTTGATGTTTCTCAGAGGTGGCATTTCTTGGATAGCACGAACCTTTTCTGGATCGAGAGAAATCCCTTTGGATATAACTATGAATCTCAGGAACTTACCACTAGACACCCCCAAGAACGATTTGGTTGGATTCATCTTCAGTTGATGTGCTCGCATGATATCAAACATCGTCTTCAGATCTGCAAGATGATCGCCTCTGTTTTGGCTCTTTACTGTAATATCGTCCACATAACATTCTATCTTTTTGCGTAGGTGTTCATGGAAGATTATACTCATGGCATGCTAATAGGTTGCACCATCATTCTTTAGTCTAAACGGCATTACTGTATAACAGTACACCCCCAGGGGTGTTCTGAAAGTGGTGTGCTTTTTATCTTCAGGGTACATTTTAATTTGGTTATACACCGAGAATCCGTCCATGAAAGACATACTCTCATATCCACAAATATTGTCAATCATGATATCTATGATGGGGAGTGAGAATTCATCTTTCGGACATGCAGCATTTAGGTCACGAAAGTCAATGCAAATTTAGACCTTGATATTTTTCTTAGGTACATGAACGATATTAGTGTAGGCTGTCTAAAAATCACAATAGATAGTTGATCCCCATCAAACACCGATGATGGAAGTTACAATCTGACGACTTCCAGAAGGCTACAATTTGAGGACTTTCACGTAGAATGTTACAATCTGACGACCTTCACAACAACTAATGAAAGTCCCAATTCAACAGCCTTCAAAATCAACATCGGGAGTTACAATCTGACGACTCTCATATTTTCAAGGAGCCAAGATGAAGATTACAAGAGGACGATCTGTGCAAAGCTCTAGCAAAAGAGACTACAAATTGATCTGTGCAAAGCTCTAGCAAAAGAGACTACAAATTGACGGTCTCTTCATATTAAAATGCAGATATATCCCAAACCGTAAGGAATTTGGCAAAACGGAGGAAGCAAACCAAAGCCTCTGGCTTGGTTTAGATGGATCCATCTCGTCGAGATAGCCGATTTTCATATATAATTCGTCCAATTCCGACGTACGGTTTGAAAGTTATGACCTGTTCTTCGTAGCAAGTTATGTTCTGAAGTCCGTCTGCAAGACTGGACTTCGTCAGAACATCAGACTTAGCCTGAAGCTCGCCGAGCCCACCTAAGGCTCATACATTACAGAGCCAAAACACACAGGGCAAACCAACGTTTTCGACATCAAAACGCGGAGTTAATTTCCAAAACAGCACGAACTGTGCGTTTTCAGCCTTTAAACAGACCCAACTCTGCGTTTTCAGCCTAAAACGCAGAGTTAATCTCCAAAACAGCACGAACTGTGCGTTTTCAGCCTTTAAACAGGCCTAACTCTGCGTTTTTAGCCTAAAACGCAGAGTTAATCTCCAAAACAGCACGAACTGTGCATTTTCAGCCTTTAAACAGGCTCAACTCTGCGTTTTCAACATCAAAACGCAGAGTTAATCTCTAAAACAGCACGAACTGTGCGTTTTCAGCCTAGAACAGGCTTAACTCTGCGTTTTTAATATCAAAACGCAGAGTTAATCTCTTAAACAGGCCCAACTGTGCGTTCAACCACCAAAATAGGCCCAACTATGCGTTTTTAGTCTAAAAACGCAGAGTTCGGGCCCTGAACGCTATTTTTTAGCGTTTGACTCGTTCAAAGCACGCAATGAACAGTTCCAGGAACTATTTTTTCCCCACGATTTGAGGGATTTTTGCCCCACTTAAGAGCGGATTAAGGGGGTAGTTACCACCCTTAATCCCCTATAAATACCAGAAACTCAATTGAGTTGAGGGATGGAATTTTTTCTCATCAACAAAGGGAGATTCGGTCAAAAGGCTGGCTTTTTGGCTCTGGGCTCTTGGGTCCTTCCTTTTTGGGCAGCAAAGGGAGAATTTCTTGGAGATCGAATCATTCTCTAACAGAGATCATCTTCAAGATCGGCAACAGGAGCATTCGGAGAAGACTACGTTCCAGTGAATCAAGACGTTCGGATCGTCAACGGAGAGCAAGTTCGACACGATCAATCGAAGGAGGCACTCCACCGCTACTAAGAAGAACCCAGTTTTAAATAAAGGGGAGAATCAAATTCATTCTCCTCTCTTTTGTAATCGGAATCCAAATTATAATTGATTTTGAGAGAAATACAAGTTAAATTTTTCTTTCATTGTCTTTTTACTGCAAATTTCCAATAAACAAAAGATGGCGACTCCGCTAGGGACTAGCTTCTCTGACGAAGAAGTGGTGGCACAATCCAACGTTCATCTCATTGGAACGACCGTTGAAACTCTGATCATCGAGTTCGATCAAGCCAAGTTTGAGAAGGCCCTCTCCTCCGGATCCTTTAGCCCCAAGGCTATGCGCAAGATCCATAAAGTTTCCGAGGAGACTAAAGCTCCAGTTGTGGCCAACTCATCTAAAGACTATCTCCCATGGGGGTTGCACTGTTCATACAGTCCCCTCCCTAAAGGAGAAGACTCGACTTCGGCACGACTCCAAAGCCGATCCTCCAATCAACGCGAACTCCGCGTTTGCGAGCCTCAACATGAGCTCTGCATAGGCCAAGCTAGACGCAACCCTCAAGGGTGCGTTTCCCAGATAGAACGCAGCCTTCAGAGGCGCGTTCTAACATCAGAACGCAGACCTCAAAACTGCGTTGATCTGGCTGAACGCAACTCTCAGGAGTGCGTCCCAGAACTAAAACGCAACTCTCAGGAGTGCGTTCCAAAATTTAAACGCAGACATCAAACCTGCGTTGATCTGGCTGAACGCAACTCTCAAGAGTGCGTCCCAGAACCAAAACGCAACTCTCAGGAGTGCGTTTCACAAACTGAACGCAACTCTCAGGAGTGCGTTTCTGAATCCGAACGCAGATCGCAGGACTGCGTTTCACTAGCAAAACGCAGACTTTGGTCTTGCGTTAATCAAGCTAAACACGACCCTCGTGTTCCTTCTTTGGAACACGATGTGATTCGTCGTGTTCAAAATGATCAACATGGATTTAAAATTCATGTTTACCAAGAACCAGTCCCATCCTTTAACGGACAGGGGGTTCCATCTCTACCCTCACGCTCTGTGAGAGGTGCCAAGGAGACTAAAGCTCCAAAGGTTGCTCCTATGCCAAAGGAAACCCTCTCCTTTAGTCGCCGAGATTACTCGAGCAGCCCTACCTCTAATGTGAGAGGTGCCAAGGAGACTAAATCTCCAAAGGTTGCTCCTATGCCAAAGGAAACCCTCTCCTTTAGCCGCCGAGATTACTCGAGCAGCCCCACCTCTAAAGGAGTGGGCTCAGTTTATGCCAAACGCAGCCCTCAGTGGTGCGTTGTGCAATCAAAACACAGCCTTCAAAACTGCGTTGATTTGGCAGAACGCAACTCTCAGGAGTGCGTTTCAGAACCGAAACGCAACTCTCAGGAGTGCGTTCAAGATCCAAAACGCAGACTTACAAACTGCGTTAACCAACAAAAACGCAACCGGCAAAGGTGCGTTTCATCAACAAAACGCAGACTTCAGTCTAGCGTTAGTAAAACAGAACACGACCCTCGTGTTTCTTCTTCAGAACACGATGCGATTCGTCGTGTTCCCCTCGTGTTTCTTCTTCAGAACACGATGCGATTCGTCGTGTTCAAAAAGATCAACGTGGACTCAAGATCCATGTTCACCAGGAGCCAGTCTCATCCTTTAATGGACAGGGGGTTCCATCTCTACCCTCATGCTCTGTGAGAGGTTCATCCTAAGTCTCCGACGTGCGGGAATTGCGGTCGATGTTCAACCGACCGACGAATGTCGTTTTGCTCAATAATCGACGACATCCTCACAGGAAGAAGACTTTAGAGGATGAATACATTGGAGTCACTTCTAACATGGTTGGTAGAGGGAGATCATCAACCTTTAGTTCTGACGAGTCAGAGACAGATCATTCTCCAAGCGTCAGAGAAATCACTAACGAGTTTGAAGGAATCTACCAACGTACTCGGACTCGAACAGGAGCCATTCCCCCTGTCAACTATCAGAGTTTAGGCAGAGGAACTAATTCCGATGACGAACACTCAGCCATTACGGAGTCCCAATCATCAAGCTCTTTCGTTGGGCATGAGAGCTTCGCCCACATGGCAGAACATTCGGAGGACCTTTCAAAGAGACTTGATAAACAGGAGGCCATGCTCAAATCTCAGCAGGAGGCCATCAATGAACTCATGGCCATGTTGACTTAAATCGTCGCAGACAAGGCCAAATCTCAGGAGACAGATCCGCCGCTTAGGCAAGAATCTTCCCGGAGAGGAAAAGCATCTTCATCCCGACCTCATACAAGCAAAGGGAAGGGAAAAGTGGTTGATGATGCGGTTTCTGACCAAGAAGCCCACAGCCTGGAATCTTCCTCTGATGAAGGAAGAGAGACTGAGAATGAGCAGAATCTTCAGTCTGCCAAAATGGAAGAATTGGAAGCCCGCCTCAAAGCCATTGCTAATAGAAGCGAGCTCCAAGATGAGGGAGTTATCAGACCCTATCCTGCCGAATAGGATGCAGCCCCTTATCCTCCAAAGTTCGAGGTCTCGACGCTACAAACTTTTGACGGCACGGGATCACCGAACCAACATATTTATCATTTCAAGTCACAGACTGGAAATGTAATATCAAACGATGCCATACTGGCTCGATTGTTCATTGGCACCCTCAAGGGAATTGCCTTTGAATGGTTCAGGAAACTGCCTGCGGGCTGTATCCAAAAGTGGGCGGATCTTGAGAGACTCTTCCTGTCAAGATTCTTTGAAGAGGATACAGAAGTCTCCATCCATACCCTTCTCTCTACTAAGCAGAAGAAGAGGGAGTCCATCAAAGCCTTCGTCAAAAGGTTCCGAACCATGGCTCTCCGGTGTTCGTCAGGTATGACACAGTCTACCTTAGTAGAGACCTGTCGACACAACTTGCAAACCGATCTCCTAGCCCGAATAGGAGTTGCAGAATGTCGTTCTTGGAGACAACTAATCTCTCAAGGCGAACAGGCTCAAAAGATTATTGCCAGGATTAAAGCTGAAGAACAAAGTAGGCATGATCAACCTGAGCAATCGGACCAAGCCCAACCTTCTCCAGAGCAATCGGACCAAGTTCAATCTCCTCAGTCAGAAGGGGAAGATACCACGGCCACTGAAGCTAATCCTCTTCAGTAGGATGCCGGGTCTCCAACAACTATCACGTTAATAGTTACCTCTGATAGTCAAACTCATCAGATAATGGCCTACCTGGTGATATGACTCTATTCCGACTTCATGGATAGTGCCCCACTAGGTGATGTGCTTTGTCTACCTCTTTTTATTCCCCTGCTAAGTCTTAATCAAGACTGGGGGTTGATTACTTGGAATCCACTGTACACTTCTGACGATCATAATCCCCACAGAGTATGCATTCAGTTTGCATCACTCCCAATTTGTCACGTTAACACTATACCTCTGACAAAATCAACTTATCGACTCTCGTCAATAGAGCGATAAGTCCTCAAAGTTGCTCTGATCGCAACACCAATCTTGTCACGTTAACAATACACCTCTGACACAACCCACTTATCGACTCTCGTCAATAGAGCGATAAGTCCTCAAAGTTGCTCTGATCGCAACACCAATCTTATCACGTTAACACTACACCTCTGACAACCCACTTATCAATCCTCGTCAATAGGATGATAAGTCCCCAAAGTTGCTCCAATCGCAACACAAATTCTTGTCACGTTAACAATACACCTCTGAAAAAACCCACTTATCAATCCTAGTCAATAGGATGATAAGTCCCCAAAGTTGCTCCAATCGCAACACAAATTCTTGTCACGTTAACAATACACCTCTGACAAAACCCACTTATCGATCCTAGTCAATAGGATGATAAGTCCCCAAAGTTGCTCCAATCACAACACAAAATCTTGTCACGTTAACACTACACCTCTGACAAAACCCATTTATCAATCCTAGTCAATAGGATGATAAGTCCCCAAAGTTGCTCCAATCGCAACACAAAATCTTGTCACGTTAACACTACACCTCTGACAACCCACTTATCAATCCTCGTCAATAGGATGATAAGTCCCTAAAGTTGCTCCAATCGTAACACAAATTCTTGTCACGTTAACAATACACCTCTGACAAAACCCACTTATCAATCCTAGTCAATAGGATGATAAGTCCACAAAGTTGCTCCAATCGCAACACAAATCTTGTCACGTTAACAATACACCTCTGACAAAACCCACTTATCAATCCTCGTCAATAGGATGATAAGTCCCCAAAGTTGCTCCAATCGCAACACAAAATCTTGTCACGTTAACACTACACCTCTGACAACCCACTTATCAATCCTCGTCAATAGGATGATAAGTCCCCAAAGTTGCTCCAATCGCAACACAAATTGTTGTCACGTTAACAATACACCTCTGACAAAACCCACTTATCAATCCTAGTCAATAGGATGATAAGTCCCTAAAGTTGCTCTAATCGCAACACAAATCTTGTCACGTTAACACTACACCTCTGACAAAATCAACTTATTGACTCTCGTCAATAGAGCGATAAGTCCTCAAAATTGCCCGATCGTAAATTCTTCTTGTCACGTTAATATCACACCTCTGACAAAATCAACTTATTGACTCTCTTCAACAGAGCGATAGGTCCATAAAATACTGTTAGGTTAACATCACACCTCTAACAGTCAAACCCCCCCAATGAACTTGTTAATTCTTTTTCAACAAGAATAACAAGTTTTCATTATAAAATCCCCAGCGGATTAAAGATTTTCTAGAATTATCCTAGTGATAATAAAGAAAATTTTTGAATTTTACTTTAGGTGAAAATTCATGCCAAGTTAATACTATACCTCTGGCACTTCCAACTTTCTTTCGGTGTTTCAAGCCACACAGGAAGAAACGACACCAAAAAATCCATGCCTTCACGCATAGGGGACTTTATCTTGATCCCTAATTAGAGATAAGTCTACGCCTAATACGCGTTGCCGGTTAATCTTTCATCGTGAAAAAGACACCAGGATTCATGCCAGGGGGAATTTATCTCGATCCCTAATTTGAGTTAAGTCTGCATCTAACACATGCTGCTGGGTGGTTCGTTCCCGCGAAAATGACCAAGTCTACGTATTCAACATCGTAGCACCAAAATCCATGCCTTGTACGTATGGGGGACTTTATCTCGATCCCTAATTAGAGATAAGTCTGCATCTAACACATGTTGCCGGGTAGCTTATTCCCGTAATAATAGCAAAGCCTACGTATTCAATATCGTAGCAGGTCGTTATTAATAACGCCAAGATCCATGCTTTACACGCATGGGGAATTTTATCCTGAATCCTAAGTAGGGATAAGTCAATGTCTAACACACGTTGTCGGTTAGTCTTTTACCGTGAAAAGGACATCAAAATCCATGCCTCACACGCATGGGGGACTTTATCTCGATCCCTAATTAGAGATAAACCTACGCCTAATACGCGTTGTCGGTTAATCTTTTCCCGTGAAAATGACAAAGTCTATGTATTCAAAATCATAGCATCAAGTCTAAGAGGATTCATTCTCTTAGCACAACGTTACATGTGGAACGGACTTAGACAATCCATATGCTAGCCCGACTCAAACGATAGTCGGTAAAGGCTTATCAAATCCGTTGATGGCTGAGGGTTTGCCAAAAATCCTACGCACGCTTGCAGGCCCATCAGCTTAATGGATGTGAATCGAGACTTAAAACAGATGCGCCAAAGACAAGTCTCAAAGACTCAGTCAAAATTGCACGGAAGCCACTTCCACGTTTTAAGTCAAAACGTTAAGATCAGACCCGCGATGCAAAAACCAAACGCCGAGGTCACACCTGTGTTCCAAATTCAACATGCAATAGTGAAACCCGCATCTCAAGTTCGAAATACAGGGTCCACCTCCACATTCCAGAAGCAGGATTATGGCACATACCTTCACACAGGTCCTGCGTGGGAAATCCCTTCAACCAAACTGCCTTCGAAGCGGGTGCAGAGAACAACTCCTTTGTGACAAGGAATCAACAGCTCCAAGATCAGAGTTGAGATCCAAAGTATTCCGAAAATTCGTCCCAGTCAACCGCGAACTATCGAAAACTTTGGAGGGGGTTCTGTAGGCTGTCTAAAAATCACAATAGATAGTTGATCCCCCATCAAACACCGATGATGGAAGTTACAATCTGACGACTTCCAGAAGGCTACAATTTGAGAACTTTTACGTAGAAGGTTACAATTTGACGACCTTCACAACAACTAATGAAAGTCCCAATTCAACAGCCTTCAAAATCAACATCGGGAGTTACAATCTGACGACTCTCATATTTTCAAGGAGCCAAGATGAAGATTACAAGAGGACGATCTGTGTAAAGCTCTAGCAAAAGAGACTACAAATTGACGGTCTCTTCATATTAAAATGCAGATATCTCCCAAACCGTAAGGAATTTGGCAAAACGGAGGAAGCGAACCGAAGCCTTTGGCTCGATTCAGATGGATCCATCTCGTCGAGATAGCCGATTTTCATATATAATTCGTCCAATTCCGACGTACGGTTTGAAAGTTATGACCTGTTCTTCGCAGCAAGTTATGTTCTGAAGTCCGTCTGCAAGACCGGACTTCGTCAGAACATTGGACTTAGCCTGAAGCTCGCCAAGCCTGCCTAAGGTTTGCCTCTACATTACAGAGCCAAAACACACAGGGCAAACCAGCGTTTTCGACATCAAAACGCGGAGTTAATTTCCAAAACAGCACGAACTGTGCGTTTTCAGCCTTTAAACAGGCCCAACTCTGCGTTTTCAGCCTAAAACGCAGAGTTAATGTCCAAAACAGCACGAACTGTGCGTTTTCAGCCTTTAAACAGGCCCAACTCTGCGTTTTTAGCCTAAAACGCAGAGTTAATCTCCAAAACAGCACGAACTGTGCATTTTTAGCCTTTAAACAGGCTCAACTCTGCGTTTTCAACATCAAAACGCAGAGTTAATCTCTAAAACAGCACGAACTGTGCGTTTTCAGCCTAGAACAGGCTTAACTCTGCGTTTTTAATATCAAAACGCAGAGTTAATCTCTTAAACAGGCCCAACTGTGCGTTCAACCACCAAAATAGGCCCAACTATGCGTTTTTAGTCTAAAAACGCAGAGTTCGGGCCCTGAACGCTATTTTTTTAGCGTTTGACTCGTTCAAAGCACGCAATGAACAGTTCCAGGAACTGTTTTTTCCCCACGATTTGAGGGATTTTCGCCCCACTTAAGAGCGGATTAAGGGGGTAGTTACCACCCTTAATCCCCTATAAATAGATCAGAGTTCAAAACTTGCTCTGCAAGTTCTTCTAAAACTCGTCAGAGTTATCAACTCGATCAGAGTTCAAAACTTGCTCTGCAAGTTCTTCTAAAACTCGTTCAGAGTTAGCAACTCGTTAAGAGTTATTTTCAAACTTGCCATTACGAGTTGTTTTCAAACTTGCCACGCAAGTTCTCCACAGCGTCAAATCGTGAGGAGAAGACATCGTTCCAGTGAATCAAGACGTTCGGATCGTCAACGGAGAGCAAGTTCGACACGATCAATCGAAGGAGGCACTCCACCGCTACTAAGAAGAACCCAGTTTTAAACAAAGGAGAGAATCAAATTCATTTTCCTCTCTTTTGTAATCGGAATCCAAATTGTAATTGATTTTGAGAGAAATACAAGTCAAATTTTTCTTTCATTGTCTTTTTACTGCAAATTTCCAACAAACAATTAGCAACCCAGTCTGAGTGTTGTTCCTCTCTGATAAAGCCTGAGTTGATAAGCTTTTTAACTTCTGACTCAATTACTTCCATGATTTCTAGGCGGAACCGGCGTTATTATTGTTTGACGGGTTTCACATCCGGATCAATGTTAAGACGATGCATGACTACTTTGGGATTAAGACCATACATGTCTTCATAATTCCAAGCGAAGACATCTATATATTCTCTGATAAGAGATATGACGTCTTCTTTCTCAAGTGGTGATAAGTTCTCGCTTATGAAGATTGGCTTAGGGTTAGATTCATCCCCCATGTTGACCTATCTTCAGTGGGCGGTTTGCACTGTTCGAAGCGTATATCCCACAAGATGTTAAGGCGGTTGATCCAAGGATCATTGGTGGATTCAATCAATTCTTGGTTATCCTCTGCATCTTCCTCTGCATCTTTGACCGGATGACTAACTGAAGCCATGTTCACGGACATGCTTTTAAATATTGCTCAGACACTTACATCAGATTCCTATGAGGATGTTCCGGATGAATGATCTTCACACAGACAGTTGTTGGTCTCATATTTTGAAAGGGGAGGAGTTAAAACATAACCTAACCCTCTTCTAGTTTTGTGATAATAATCAGGGGGTTTTCCTTCTGGAGTAGAAAGCCGAATCGACGCTCGTCTTCCTTTCCCAAAATTTAAACATTCCTGTTTATTAAAGTCGTAACTCATACTTCTCATCAATTTAATGGAGTTAGGTTCATGATAATGGAATTCTTGAGTACTTTAGGTTTGATCTTACCAAAATAGATTAGCTTTTGCCCTTTCCTTCTGGGCAGGACCATAAAGAAAGCCATATGTACATCCTCCATCTCTTCAAATGTGGTGAAGGATGATTTTAAGGGAAAAGTGAGTGATGCCTTAGTGTACAATATATGCCATAAATTAGTATCTGTATCTGTATCAGTCTCTATCGGTTCATATTCAGAGGACACATCAGACAAGTATGCTAAATTAAAATCTTCATTAATATACCACTCACCCTCACTCAGTACATTATTATTATCCTCATTCTGACCCATTACATAGAAATTTAACTCCTATGCAATCCTCCTCAGGATCGGGCTCGATGTCAGCTTCATTGCCACTATCAGCGGCCTCGTTTGACTGCTCTGACTCTTGAGAATCTGAATAGAAGACCAAGTCAGTGCGAAAGTTCTCCACCCCTCTAAAAGGTTACTTCTCAACGATCAGAGTTCTGACTTCTCCTTCCTCATTGGCATATTTCATGACCTAATGAAGAGTAGACGGGACAATGCGATTGGCATGAATCTAAGGTCGTCCTAACAACAAATTATAAGACGTGTCCACATCTATGATGTAATAAGTCACTTCAAACTTGAGACTCTGATTTGACACCTGAGTTTGATTTTACCCAAGGGTCGTGTGTTGTTGGTGTTGAAGCCGAAGATGGTTGTCTGGGTAGAACTCGGCCAGTGCAGGGGAATCCCTAGGACTTGCATGACCCGGTATAGCATGATGCTGAGTGCAGAGCCTGGATCAACTTGGACATGACTGATCTCTGAAGAGCTGATATACCCCGTATAGTACAGATGTCTATCATGTTTGTTTTTAATCTGCATATCTTCTTGAGTGAATAATATGCATGGCAGACTTCTTACAGCTTAGACACTATACACAAGATTGTCCTTTAGAAGCTTCTGAAACTGGAGTAACTTGCGTAATAAAACTCTCCGTGTTCGTTAAAGCTTCAATTAGAGCTTCCCTTGTGGTCTTGGATAGTCGCAGGAGCTTGTACAGGGTGATCCTCACAGGGATGTTAGCCAATTGCGCTATGACGTTGAATTGGAAGGGATTGCTTGATCCTCTAGTTTCCTATTGAAGAAGGTTTTGGTTGAAGCGAAGCTCTTTCTGTTTCCCTTTATTAGTCATCTTCTTAGGAGCAGAACCCCCACCCTTTGGGGCTTGCTCTTCTGCTCCTTGAGCATTCTGGCTGTAGTTTTTCAAATATGCTTTCCCTGATCGGGTACCATGGTTATCTCCTTGATCTACTGCAAGGAAAATCCTCTCTTCTTCCAAGTCCGTGAGAGGTTTGAGATGATCATCATTCTCATTTATAGAGAGGATAATCATATTGGATGACTTTGTCTTACATTTCTTCTTCTTCGTTGATGCATTTGTCCACTACTGGTCTTTAATTAAGTCAGGATGGACCCATATGATTTCTCCTTTTGAAGTGGTAAGGGGTACCAAACCTTTATCCTTCTGAACATGCGGGTTAGCATTCTTTATGTGTATTTCTCCCTTAGGGATAGGGATAATACCGTCCGCTACCATTACAGGAGGAAAATCTCCGAACTGAACCGATATCAAATTGGTGGATATGGTCTTCTGTTCTGGTTTTAGCTTGAGTACATTAGCATCGACCAGGTGTTGCAGAATATCCTTGAAGATATAACATCTCCTTGTTGGATGTCCTAGCATTCAATGATACCGGCAGTAATTGAGGTCATCTACTTTTCATGCTTCTTCGGGTTTCTTTACTTCAGGAAGTTTCAGCTTGTTGTTCTTCTAAAGTAGCTGGAATAGGGTGTCCACATGTTCCTCTTTGAAAGAATACTATTTGGATGCTCTATGTTGATTCAATGTCTTGCCCTGCTTCGCAGGTGGTGCTCGAGTGCTAGTATCGGCGGTCAGAGTCTCCTTTTCCTTGGATCTAGGAGTATTGCCTTGGTTGCGTTGCACTTGCGGCTTCAGCTTGTTAGCTTCTTCAGCTCTGACTCGGGCAACAATCTCTTCTGTCTGCTCTCCTTGCGAACCAATTGCTTCTAGGAGCGATATTCCGCTACTCCTATTTGAGCCAGGAGATGGGTCTGCAAGTTGTGCTTGTAAGTTTCCACCAAAGTAGATTTTGTCTTACCTGAGGGGCATCATAGGGCCATACTTCAGAACCTTTCTACAAAGGTCTTTATGGATTCTCCCTTCCTTTGCTTGGTGGCGAGAAGGATCGAGACAGAGACTTCTGAGTCATCTTCAAAGAACCTGGCTAAGAAAAATCTTTCTAGATCTATCCATTTCTTAATAGACCCAATAGACAACTTCATAAACCATTTGAAGGCAACCCTCTTAAGGGTGCCGATGAACAAACTTGTCAATATGGCATCGTTTGCTATCACATCTCTAGTCTGCGACTTGAAGTAATAGATGTGTTGATTTAGCAATCCCGTGCTGTCAAAAGCTTGTATAGTCGGGGCTTTGAATTTCAATGGATAGGGAGCTATGTCACATTCCGCAGGATAAGGCCACACCACTCTATTATCTTGGAGCTCGCTCCTATTGGCAATTGCATTGAGACGAGCTTCCAATTCTTCCATCTTGGTCGACTGAGGATTGTGCTCGTTCTCGCCATCTTTCTCTCCTTCAAAGGTAGACTTTATGTTGTGAGCTTCATGGTCCGAATTCTCATTTACCTTATCTTTCCCTTTTGATGACTTTGTCTTTCGGGAAGATTCAGCTTTTTGGACCTTTTCTGTGACAAGCTGAATTATCAGATCTCGCAGTTGATTGAGAGTCTCCTGCTAAGCCTGGAGCATGGAGTGATGTTCATCAACCCTCCTCGCTAGGTCTTCTGAGCTCCCTATCATGTAAACAAAATTCCCATGCACTACGAAAGAACTTGAGGACTGAGACTCCTCGATGGTCGAGTGTTCATCATCAGAAGTTGTTCCTCTAGCTAATCGTTTATAATTAATAGGAGGAATGTCTCCCGTCCGAGTCCGGGTGTATCGGTATACCCCTTCGAACTCTTCACAGATTTCTCTGAAGGTCGACGAACGACTTGAGTCATCAGAGCTAGAAGCTGAGGCTTTCCCTCTGCCGATCACATTGATAGTAACCACATGATATTCGGTCTCTGAAGTCTTCTTCTTGTAGTGTCATCGTCGCTTGGCAGGTCGGGTGACGTTTGTTAATTGGTCAAACACTGACCGTCTTGGTTCGGAAGTGTAGCATGAGCATTCTGAGAAGACTGCAGAGATAAGTCGCTCACAATGACATGAATGAACGGCTCGTTGTACTGGTCTTTCTCTTGAAAGCAACTCCCTTAAATCAGATACCTAGGGAGATTTTCTCACAGAACATGAGGTTGGAGATGGAACCCCCTGCCCATCAGTGGACGGGACTAGTTCTTGTTGAATATGAATCTTGAATCCACGTTGATCTCTTTGGACATAGGGGATCACATCGCGTTCGGAAGAAGGAACACGAGGGTCGTGTTCTGTTTGACTAACGCTAGACCGAAGTTCGCGTTTTGTTGGTGAAACACACCCTTGCAGGTTACGTTTTTGTTGGTTAACATAGTCCTGAGGTCTGCATTTTGGATCTTGAATGCACTCCTGAGATCTGCATTTTGATGTGAAAACGCATCCTTGAGGACTACGTTTAGTTGTTGAAACGCATCCCTGAAGGCTGCGTTTTGATTTTGGAACATGCCCCTGATGGCTACATTTTGGATTGATCATACGAGGCTCGTACTTGGGCTCATCAATGCATCACCCAAGTTGAGGCTCACAAACACGGAGTTCATGTTGATTGAGAGATCGGCTCTCTCGGAGATGGGCTCGTCGCAAGGATATTATCCTCCGTCGAGCGGCATTCTTCTTAGCCTGTCTTAAGGCCTTTGTAGCAAGGTCATCTGCATCGACAGAGCTTGTCGTGGCAACAGGCTTCTTCTGACCCGATATACATCAATTTGACGCGGCCATGGGACCTTCGACTCATTTGACGAGTCAAACAGAGGCTGAGTACACTCCTTCAGAGGAGGGGCTGTCTGAGCCATGCAATACAAAGGGGAGGGTCTCCTTTGATGATTTAGCAATAATTTCGGTCTTTTTGGAGACCACACGGACCTTGCGCATAGCCTTGGGGCTAAGAGATCCAGAGAAAAATACCTCTTCGTACTTGGCTTGGTCGAATTCCACGACGAGAGTCTTGGCCGTTGTTCCAATGAGGTTAATGTCAGATTGCGCCACCACTTTTTCGTCTATGAAGCTAGTCCCTAGCGGAGTCGCCATCTTTTATTTGGTGGAAAAATTTGAAGAAGACAATTGAGAATTAAATTTGTATTATTCTCTCTGACAGACTCAAAAAGAATTAATTACAATTCTTTCGATACAACTTCTTTCTAACAGACTTAGAAAAGAAATTATAAATCTTCTCGGTCGGTTTTTTGATTTACAAAAGAGAGAAGAGTCGACAGAGATCTTTCCCTTTGTTTAACCTGGGTTCTTCTTGGTGTTGATGAGATGCCTCCCTCGAAACTCGTGTAGAGTTTGCTTCTCGTTAACGATCTGACGTTTCACCTCGTTGGAACAAAGTCTATTCCTCTTTGATTTGATGTTGAGGAGAACTAGCGTGACAAGTTGAATAGAAGATGAGTTTAGGAACTCAGAAAAAGTTTAAAACTCTGTGAAAGAGTTGATTTGAACCAAAAATCGATTAATAAGCCAAGGATAACAATTCCAAGATTTCTGTTACTGAATAATGCTTCAAGATCTCCAAGTGCTGATCTTCAAAATCTTAATTCCTAAAAAGATCGATCTCCAAAGATTGATCTCCTCTGCAAAAATGTCGATCCCTCTTTTTTCTGTTTAAAAATAAATCATTAACTCTGTTAAGTTTTCTGCTATTTATAGGGGGATAAGAGGTTACAAATTACCCCTTAAACTGCTCCTAAATGGGCGAGAATCCCTCAAAACGTAGGGAAAACGGTTTTGGAACCGTTCTGCTCGTGTTTGAACGAGTCAAATGCTAAAATTGGTGTTCTGGGCCCGAACTCTGCGTCTTAGACCTGAGACGCAGAGTTGGGCATATGCCTAAGGCTGAAACGCAGTGGTCGTGCTGCGTTTGGAATCTAAAACGTAAAGGTGAGCTCTGTGTTTTTGGATTAGAGAGATTATGAACTTGTAATCCCTTACATCAGAGCGTTGCAAAGATCATTGTTCTATAATCTTCACCTTAGCTCTTTGAAATGTGAGAGTCGTCAGATTGTAACTCTCACTGTTGATTGTGAAGACTGTTGAATCAGAGCTTTCATCGATTGTCACGAAGGTCGTCGAATCGTAACCTTTCTCGATCTACGTGAAAATCTTCCAATTGTAGCCTTCATTTGCCGCCGTGAAAGTCATCTATTTGTAACTTTCGTTGTTGAGTTGTTGATGTGGAAGTCGTCAGGTTGTAACTTCCATTGTCAGTGTTTGATAGGGATCAATTATCTATTGTGAGTTTTTAGACAGCCTACAAGTATCTAATAGTAGTCGCTTATAGACTTCCTCGCTCTATCATACATCATCTTTTTTCACTAATTTTTTTTCAACCCCTATTTTCCCCTTATCCTCGTCACCAGATCATCTCGTGCTCCTCTCAGATCATCTCATACTCCTATCCTATCCTTGTCACTAGATCATTTCGTACCCTTCTCCTATCCTTGTCACCATTGTATGCTGCTCTCTGTTAGAATCAATATAAAATCATAATCGTTGACTCTCACTATAGCTTCACTATAGCTTCGGAGTTTTAGTGTAATGGTTGGAGAGATTTAACTTAAGATAGTATTAGAGCAACCTGAGTTCGAATGTTGCTGTCTTGTGCTCCAGCCTTAGTAGCCGGAGTTGCGTGTTCTTACTCGCCTTCAATAATTGTAGGCAACAATAATGGTAAGTCGAGAGAAATTTTAAAAATTTTAAAAAATTTATTTTAATCTTCATCACAAACATTTTCTATAACGTGCTAGAAGATTATAGATCACAAAATAGACAACCAAAGGTCACCAAAAAGCTAAAAAAGAAAAAAAGCAAATACTAATCTTTCATTCATTTAACTGAAAAAAGAGTCTCAAATTTTTAGAAATAACTCTCATTTTCTTCTTTATAAGTTTTAATTTTTGGAATTGTGACAAAATTGAAAGCTGGCATATTCATCTCTGTGTAGCATGTATTGAAAATTAAAAATAAAAAAATCCAATCATGTGAATTGCTTCTATTATGTCGGATCTTTATAATCCAATGTTGTCATCTTGATGGTGATGACATTACTAAAGACGATGTTAATTATGACCAACTCATTATAATTGATGTCAGATAAGCACGCCACATCACCTTTCCACTATATTCTATCCCATTTCTGGATCTTTGTAGAAATGCTTAAAATTTACTGGTAGAATTTCAAATATTTTATACATTCTCTATAAATTTGCAGCAATCTCCTCAGTGGCAATGCCAAGATTTTCTTTCTAGGGGCGCCAAAGCACAATAATGATACCATATTACTAAAAAAGCAATAAAATGACAGTACATAATAAATTATCATACATATGTAAGTAGGTGAAAAAACAATCTAGGGTAGTAGTTTAAAAAAAATCATGAATACTCGAATCATTTCAACATATTTAGCCATCATGAATCAACATGCTCCCATTTTCTGAAAGTCTTTTTTCTCAATGTACTAATTGTAGTTGATTCTTCTTAATCATAAACTTCAAGTTTTAATGCTTTCAAACACCTAATGGATTGTTAATATTTTGTAAATTATACAAGTTCATAAATTATTTATTCATTTAAAACTTAATGAAATTGGAAGAACCGTACTCACAATGCCAACATAAGATGTAGAAACCACATGAAAATATAACCTTATCTCATAGTACTACTATTAAACAATTTACATGAAAAATTAAATAGAAACTCATTGCAGATTGCAACAACTTCGGATAAAAAGAAGCATGGAATAAAAATACCATTCAAATGCTAATCATGAGAAATTGAGAATTTCAGCTCTCTTGACCAAAATACAAACTCACAACACCCAAGAAATGAGTTCAGTGGAGATTAATTTGAATAATTTTTTTTTCAATATTATCCCATTAAATCTTTCATATTTTGAAGAAATCCCTCAAATATTTAAAATTTATACTAAGCTATTTTGGAATTAGCCCCTCCAATTAAGAATAATTGTAGCTATTAAGGGAATTAAATTAGAAACTACCTAAGAGTTGAAATATCAAACAACTAATTTGGAGAGTAGGTGTGCTAATCTGAATATGTGAAAGATATAAGGACTAACATGCATATTAGTAGCCAAAATCCACGGGGGCCATGGCCACCCTCTGCCCCCAGGCTCCGCCCCTGTATCTCCTCAATCTATATAAGTGCATTCATTATATTACCTCATGCAGGGCAATGTTCACGGAAAATGATAATTGTACTACAATTTATATACTACCTTTCTACTCGTATCAACAATTGCGTAGGTTCCTTTCTTGAAAATTGCCAAGAAAACTATATAGCGCACTCTTTTGTTTTTGTTTGTATACAAATAATACAAATTGTTGTGTACAGTTATCACTACTTAATGTTGTTTTTTAAAGTGTCTTGTCCTGACAATATGTTCAAATATTTTTTAAACATAAAGATTGGGTACGGAGACGTACGATTCAACATTCAAGTCCATGATGTGACTTTTTTAAATAGAACTAATATAATGATTTTTTTAGTTAAAATTTCCTCATCTATATGATATTCCCCTTAATTACTTTTTAACAATATTTTTCAGCAAAACAATTTTTACATCCATATAATTCATTGAGGAATATATTGAGCTAATAGGCTCTTCTATACTATCTATACTATTATATAAAAAAGTCTTTGAAAGAAATCACACATTTATACCAGTCACGTCTATACTATCATATAAGGAAGTGCTGGGAGTAATGAAAATTTTGGACATATCTTTTATTCCAATTACATATAGATACTTTTCCGTTTTATTTTCTTTCCCCCTTTGTCTTCACTTTTTCCAGGACATGATTATGTAATTAAAGTCTACTACTTGAATATCTATCACATTGCATGCTATTACACTGGATAAATCTAAGGACTAGGGGAGAAAAAAAATGCTACAATTGTTCATGAAATTCTCCACCTTTCGCACGTGCATACGCACGTGCGACAAATGCTAGCTCGTCGTGAACGAACAAAAGGATCACAAGACCTGGAGTACATGTGCTCGTGCACGCTGAGCAACCTCTTCAATGCGATCAGCCTCCCCCTCTTCCATCAGAGAATCGCTGCGCGCTTGAGAAAGCACATTACGCAAAGACTCACCCGCTGATTCGATGGCCTCTGATCTGCTCTCTTCAGTGCTCATCACCCTCCTCGCTTTTCGCTTCTTCGCGTTCTGCCTCCAGCCTACAATGCTTGCTTTCACATGTTCCTCAAATATGACTTCCTTGAATGAGCTCCCCATCTTACTCGAAGAGGAAGAAGAAGATATCAGTTTTATATCCACTTGTTTCTTCAAGGAAAACTGAAGGGTAAATTTCTCATAACCCCTTCAAATTTTAACTCTACCAAGAATTAGGAGGGTCAAGTGACATTTATAAAACGCAGGGCGATAATCTAAAAAATGCGACAAACTTTACAGGGGTTGAATGAAATTTACCCACACATAAAAGGAAGAGGAAATATGTCCAAATTACCTGTGCTACGACAGCATAGAGAGGGAGGGTGCTATAGCTGCAGAGGAACTGTGTAATAACACTAAAATAGACATAAGAAAATTTGATTAATGTGAAGAATTTTTTTGGATATAGAATGAAAAATGTCAGTTTTTTTTCTTAAATAAGTCGAATATAATGAAGGAAGAACCTTCTCCTTACCTCATTACAAGTCTGGGGATGACATAGCCAACTTGCCCCATTATACAGGAATCGAAGGTGAATGTCGTCTGTGATACAAAAGGACTATGATTATATCAGAACTTTCAAGAGATTTTGAAGAAACTGTTCCTTGGATATGCAGGAGGGACCGAGTCTCGAAGTTATTAAATTTGATCCAACTATTTCTTCGAAAATAATAATATCTTTGAACACAATATTAAATTTATGAAAGGTCCCTAAAGAAGAAAGAAAGACGCTGAAGGCAGAATCCAAATTTGAACTTGCTGAACACCCGTTTGAAATTTCGTACGTCAAACATTATCAAAGTAACACAGAATTTCAAGTCAATTTAGGAATTCAGTCTGGTCCTGAAGTAAAAAATGTCTAGTAATGAAGGATTTACATTTTTTATTTAATTTATCTTTCACTTAACATAATGTTTTTGAAATAGAAAATTGATACCATGAGTATTAGCCTTCACAAGTAAAACTTTGACCTGATTTATCTTGTCCTCAAGAAAAAAGTGCAAGATAATGAGATGGTTAATCATCACAACAAAATAAATATGGAATATCAAGAAAGTGGTTTGCTAAAAGAATTAAGCTCTCGCGGGTTTAGCAGACAAGCTAAGTGTTTGAAGATAATTACCAATATCCAGAAGAAAAATGCAATCTCAAAGGCATTTTGGAAAAGTATGAAGTGAATCAAGAAGAGCACGATTCTTGGACGATGAAACCAAAAATGATCGTCTGAAGGTTTAACTGCCACATCTCCTTCAATGGCAGAGTGCTTCTCAGCAATCTCATGAGCCAATTGACTGATGATATGCTCCAACTTTGCGCCAACAACAAGTAGAATCTGCACATTAGCATCATATAATTATTCAACTCTCAAATTTGTGAAATGATGTTTAAATCCTGTGTCATAATGGAAAATGATTTTGCCATGCTATTTTAGATAGTGTTATGAGTAATTTATGCATCCAAATAATAAGTATGTAGCTCAGCAGTTAAACTATAAGTTATTCTAGTGTTAACTGAAGACTGAAGTTACGCATACTTACAACTAAAGGAACAAATGATATCCAAAAATATGCATGCCACCCTACAGAAAGAAATACAAACCATGAGAAGTACAATACAACTGATCAAATTTAATGTCCAAATTATGAGAAAGTAGTAACTAGAAAACAAAAAAGTACATTGAATGAATAAACTTTATATTGTCAATTGAAAACCACAAAAGTCATTTATTAATCAAGAGGAAGTAAGTAGCTAGGCTTGTCGGTCGGATTTCTTGTTCTGTAACTAATGTCGTGTGTTATAAGAAAGTGGTGTACATATGTAAAAGGAAGTAATATTAGGAAGCATCATATGGAAATTTACGCTTATTGTTTCTAAAAAGAGTTATATAAATCTCTCAAGAATAGGTTTTCTAATCTTTATAATTGCGCATGATTCATATTCTAGCACACTGAATATTCTAATTAAGGAACCCAATTGTTGTTGGCAAAGAAAACATACTTTGTTAATCTAGTAAATTAGGTTAACTACTGTTAAAAGGGCATAATAAGCAAAATCGACACTGACAATGCATCACATTAAGCACAATGCAGACTGCAGACAATCATTAATCTAAGTCTTCCAAGTACATGAACAAACTAGTTTACGAAACTTAATAGAATGAACCCCTCGCTATTTGAGTATGGTCCATTCTAATTACTAATTAATTGACAGCATATACAGTTCACAGTTCATTGAAAATCTATGAATCGACAGTTTTTCGTGTAGCAGGTGGTATAACCTGAGGATCGTGGATTATTAAAAAAAACTTTAGACATGACACAGTTTAAGCTTGAGGAAAAGACTCTCTGTTCTTTTCTTCTATATTTTATTTTCTCTTCAATGACTTTCAAAATTTCAACAAATTGTGACATGAGAAATTCTGCGTTGTTGCATGCGGTCAGATATTTTTCATGCAGTATAACTCTTCAAGTGAGACATGATTTTCTTTACTCTCCACTCACATTAGTAGACGTTTATTATGTATCTAAAACTCCCAATACGAACAAACTTCTTTTTCTTTGAAATAACAATGGAAGCACTTGGTCATATATTTTTGAACAATTTTAAGAGAGAACTGATATTCAAATTTACTGATTAAACAAGCAAAAACAGGACAATAGATCACTGCGGTTATTTTTGCACAATCAATGGATTTATATCTTACTTACCATTAACATTCAGCAGCAAGAAAATGACCACAAATATCCATAGATACCAACTGCAATTCAAGCAAATTAAACTTCAATAATGATGACTGTGAAGATGACGATATTAAAAGAAAATATTCAATCTTTTCTAAAGATCATAAGTTTAGGTAGACTAAAAGTTTTCTTGCAATTTAGCGCTTTAATACAAGCAAGTATTCCTGTTTTGATAATGATACCTTATACCAACGACTTTCTTAAAGTCGGCTTCAAGAGCTCGTAACATGTACCTGTGAAAATCAAATTTTGGGTTCCCTTTGCAATGTGTCTGCAAAAGAGATCTTTAAATTATAGAGGAATAAAAATTATACTTTAGTATTAAAACACATGCAAAAGCTGAAGTAACCTAAATGAGTTGATCAATCTAGCGATTAACCTCTCATTTACCTGGATAAAACCCAGTCTCATTGCAGAGTAGTCTGACTTAGAAACAGATCCATAGAACTGCTTAAAAAAAGAATGCTGCAATATGCAAAACAAGTTACTCAATTAAAATTATTTGTGATCATTTCCAGGAAGTTAAGATGTGTTTTACAGATTTTCTTGTTTTATTTGGATGATATTTCTTTTCCCTCATTTCTTGTCTCCTCCTTGTATGGCTTACTAAATGCTTACATAAGATCGAAAACACTATCCTTCTTTTGTTTATAATTTTGAGAGAAATTAGTTTTAATTTAATTGTCTGAAATACAGGTCAATACAATATGATAGATCTTTCTGTGCTTAGATTACAGAACTGAGTTAATTATCTATAATTTTCTTTTCCATTTATAATATTTTCTATATCAAGTTTTAATGTACTTTCTTAATAAAGATCCAGCACAGAACATATTTTTTATGTTCATAGCTTCTGTACGCATATTGCATATGGCTAGTTAGAAGTTCCAGTTAAATTGCAGTAATATTCAACTTGGTCAAGGTGTTTCAACCTGAGTCTTATACAAAAATGCCGGCACTCACCAGCCAACCCATAATCATGGATACATCTTCAACACCATGGAAGCGATCCCTGATGAATTCAGATTGATGCAGATGGGTGATTTTATTTGGATCTGCATGTCACAGTAAGTTGATTTAGAGAACTATAGATAAATAACAAATTAACTTAAAAATATTGCGACGCTGAAAATGAAATTAGTCATACCACTTTCCTTTACATCTTTCTGAATCGCATCTTCCCACGGCTTCCACTGCCGTACCTAATGCAGATAAAATTTTACAGTTAGATATTGTTGTTGAGGCAATCAAACTTTGACCATTCATAGCATAAATGGATACAAAAATGATTAAAAACATAAGAGTCGCCAATTTACCTTTGCCACTCCAAAAAGCATAGTAAGAACACTGAGAACCACATGAGTTACCGCCAGAGCGAAGATAAAGATGTGCAGGCTATGGATGGCTTCAAGGGATAACAATGGAACTTTTCCCTGGAAATGAGAAATGAACTAATAACTTTGAATGCTGGAATGTTTCTGACACAAGATGATGTTTCATCAATATTTATACAAGAATACTTAGCAGATAGTCAATACGAATAGAACGCCACTTGTTACTTTGAATAGTTGTACCTCAGAGAAGACTGCAACTGTCTTTATCGGTTATCGGTTAACATATCTACTAGAGCTTGCAGAGTTTCTCTGTGATTGAATGAGCTTCATGTTAAATATGTTAGACCTATTCATTTGCCACCGATAAATAGCAAGTCGAGATGATTCGAGGATCTGCTCCATTCTTTTAAGGAGATGATCTAGAAAGTTGATAATTATACTGATTTCGATCATGTCCTAGCAATGAATAACTACGTACATCATTCTAGGTTGAACTTTTAAGAATTTGATTTCTCTCTTAGCGGACCAACTACTCTATGATGTTATCCAAACTACTTTTCAAATATACCTTCATTGATTACTATGAACTAAGATGTGTTCTTCAAAGAAATAAAGTTTTTAGGATGTAGTTGGAATTTCAATATTTTGGGGTTGGGTCGTGAAAATATATTTTGGCTATCTGAAATTCTTATACATAAAGCTCCTGCCTGGAGCACCCCCACCCCCCGGAGCAAATAAAATAAAATAAATAAATAAATAAATAAATAAAAACGAACCCGTAATAATAATAGTAATAATAATAAAGGGAATCATAGATATGCAATAGGATTAGGAGGCCATAAAGTATTAGATATTACCAATACACACAAAAGGGATTCAGTACATAGTAAAGGATAGCATTTAGGACAAAACACGTTGTAAGTATCCCCTTAGATTACAACACATTGTAAACATCCCCTCGTAGACATTGAACTTAAAATTTTTACTGGTCTTTGAAAAAATATCACACAGATATATCAAATTCTGCAAAATGCAATACGTAGTATAGGATAACATTCAAGACAAAACACATTATATACATCCCCCTTATTGCAGCGGGGGGCTGAAGATGTCTAAACAAGAGTGGAGAATAACAAGACTTAATAAACACAGTGAAGACAAAGAGAACAGCACATAAGGATCTAACGTGGTTCGGTCAGTATGATCTACGTCCACGGACGAGAACATCAGAGAACTTCACTAATTACAAAAGAGAAGATTACAAAGGGAGATCACTCTAATGTCTCATCAAACTCACACAAAGAAGAGAACACTAAAATAAAATTCTCTTTTTCTTTCCTCTTCAAATCTCTCTTTCTTCTCTCTATTCTGAATTTCTGTTCGATGCTCTAACCCTTCACCACTCTCCTCTATTTATAGCTTTCAAAAGAGTTGGTGGAACAGTGTTTTGGGATGGTGGAACAGTGTTTTGGTTGGTGAGTTGAATTCAAACTCAAATAACACTCCTAAACATTGAGGTCAAAATTTCCAGCAGCCACAGAAAAAAAAGGGAAAGTTTCAGAAAAAACCTCCTGAACTTTGCCTTGCTATGCATAAAAACCCCCTAAACTTTGTAACTTAGAGAAAACCCTTGAACACGAAAAATTACACAAAAGCACCGTGAAGATATTGAAAATTGTCATTCATAGTATTAATTTGAAGGGTCAAAGGCATAAACTCCTAATGAAAATTAGGAAAGGGGAAGGAGGTGAATACTGCAGTTAGTAACTGTACATGGGCAAAATTATCCAGAGCATGCATGTTACAAATTAAACGAACAGCCGTCAGGTAATTTAGTGATATAAGCCCGGGGGTCCTAAGTTATAAGTTTTGGGGGCTTTGTGCAAAACCCCCCAAATTTCCCAAAAAAAAAAATTCATAAAAAGATACGGTATCCACAAACACAAAGGTTGAAGTGCAACAAGAACAGCTAACCTTTCTCTTACAATGATCCGACCCCTCTTCACTGCCGCCGGAAAGCAATCTCCTGCCACCGCCACCGACACCGGAGAAGAAAGCCGCGGCATAACGCTTGGTCACAGAAGGAGAAGACTCATCCCCTCTCTTGCAAGGGGTCATGTGCCTCTGCCAGCTCTCGGGAACGCATATCTCTTGAATAACCCCTTGAAACACCACCAGCAGAAGAGAGATGAACCCCAACAGCATCAACTCTGTCGTTACGACAACAATTCATCACAATCCAGACTTAAAAAAACAGGGGAATAAACCGACGAATGGAACAGAAACCAGACCCTCTTTCACTTTCGAAAGAGCTTCGAACAGGGCTTTCTGGTCTTTCCTCTTCAGAAGCTACACACAAGAAAAAAAGTACCCAATCGAACTGTCAATTTAAAGAGAGAATAATGGCGTAAACAAGAGCGATACTGAGATGTTAACTACAACAAGGCACGTTGAGTGAAAATGATGGTGATATGGAAAGCGCTCGATTAAAATAGTGGTGACACCTTAAATACTAGAGATGTTTTCTATTTTTTACAGGTGTCTGTAGTTCTTGCAGGCTTCGTAGTTCATGAAGAAAAAAGAACAATTAATACTAAGAGTTCGAGAATTCTGACCTTTCCGAGATAATGGAGCAACCGTTCAGCGAGGAGAGAGATTAGGATGATGATGGAACAAACAACGGCGACGATCCACGTCGCTGTGTACTCGAGATTCACCCCTTCTCCTCCTCCTCCTCCTCCTGCGCATCTCTGTGTATAGTCTAGAAGAACAGAGAGATGTCATTATATATACATGGACCTTCAGTTATTGTCAGACCCAAGTGGGAAAACAGAAATT
>NW_017972372.1:408616-454464 GCF_001876935.1 Asparagus officinalis
AAGGGTCTCGGGGTGGATAGTTCACACTAGTTGATCGGATGCAGATGGCACCCACCATTTTCCTCTTTCAGGGCCTAGCGATGGAATCTTTGATGTGTTGAATGTGTCGAAAGTGATGGAAAGTTACCGTGTCTACAGTAAACACATACACGCAGACCCACTAAATGTTACAGTAACAACACTGTAGCAACATTGCGCACCTACAACAAACCCACATACATATATATAGCTCTCCACAGCGTTAAGTTTAGATTATTCCAGTGTCTCTAATTAAGAGTGAAAAAAAAGAGAGGGAGAGAGAAAGAGATAGAAATAGAAAGAGTTTCTCATTGAGAAGAGAGATTGTAACTTCTAAATTTTTCTCATAGTGGATTCTTCTATCCTTGCCCGTGATTTTTACCTCAAATTCATTTGGGAGGTTTTTCATGTAAATTTATGTGTTCACTTTATTACTTCTGCTCTACTATTCACTGAGACTTTGCTCTATTGGGTCCCGAGTTTGTCCTAACAAGTTGTATCAGAGCTTGACTTAGGGTGCGTGTATCTACTTATTCTATGCTCTGTGGCTGCCACCAAAGGTGGATCCTCCACATCAAAAAATAAGTTAGATTATCATTTACCATTTGAAGGCAATGGGCACTATTTTTATGAGTATGATATTGTTTATAAATACGACACTATTTACATACGATATTGTTTATAAATACGACACTATTTACAAGTACAATACTATTTACAAATATCATTATTGTTCATAAATACAATTACTGTTTACGTAAAATAGTAAGAAGTTATTGTTCGTGGTAGAGGTAATAGCGGCGAAGTTCGAGATCGAGAAATTTAACAGGAATAATTTCTCACTGTGGAAGTTGAAGATAAAGGCTATCTTGAGAAAAAATAATTGTCTAGCGGCCATCGGTACAAGGCCAGATGATATCACAGATGATAAGAAGTGGAACGAGATTAAAGGAAATGCTATTGCTAATCTCCATCTTGCATTAGCAAATGGGATGTTGTTAAGCATAGAGGAGAAGAAGACAACAAAGGATATATGGGATACTCTAACGAAACTATATGAGGCAAAATCTCTGTACAACAAAATCTTCTTAAAAAAGGAGACTTTACACTCCGAGGATGGCATAATCTACATCAATGACCGACCACATCAACACCCTAAACACACTATTCTCCTAACTCACAATGTTGGGGGCATGCAATCGGTGTGAATGAACGTCTAGAGCTTCTACTTCAGAGTCTACCTGACTCGTATGATCAGCTCATCATCAATCTCACAAACAACATCCTTACAGACAATCTAGTCTTCGATAACATTGCAGCCGCTATTCTAGAGGAAGAAAGTCAGCAAAAATAAAGAAGACAGGCAGGCAAGTTCGCAACAAGTGGAGGACTTATCGGTGACGAGAGGAAGATCAACGAAATGTGGCTTCTGTGAGAGTCATATCCATGGTAGATCAAAATCAAAAAGTAAAAAGAATATCAAATGCTACAACTATGGCAAAAGGACGCACGTGAAATTGGAGTGTTGGCATAATAAGAAGAGTGGTGACAAAAAATCTTTAGAGCCGTTAACATCTTAAGGATACGTTGTCAGCACATCGGACAATGGTAAAGTTTTATACAGTGGAACAATCACCATTGATGAAGGCAGAAAGAGGTTTATTGATGTCTGACTTCTAGATTCAATAGCCTCCTAGCACATGACCTCCCGGAGAGAATGATTTTACAAATATGAACCTATCTCAGGAGGATCTGTATTCATATGCAATGATCATGTCTTGGATATCAAAATCAAAATGTTTGATGGTACAATACACACCATTCAATATGTGCGATATGTGAAGGGCTTGTAGAAGAATCTATTGTCTTTAGGAGTATTAGATGAGCTCGGGTGAAAGACCATTGTTTGTTGGAAAATTTGCAGTAAAAAGACAATGAAAGAAAAATTGACTTGTATTCCTCTCAAAATCAATTACAATTTGGATTCCGATTACAAAAGAGAGGAGAATGAATTTGATTCTCCCCTTTGTTTAATTCTGGGTTCTTCACGGTGGCGATGGAGTGCCTCCCTCGAATGCTCGCGTCGAGTTTGCTCTCCGTTAACGATCCGAACGTCTTGATTCACTGGAACGATGTCTTCTCCTCACGATTTGACGTTGTGGAGAACTTGCGTGGAAAGTTTGAAAATAACTCTTAACGAGTTAATAACTCTGAACGAGTTTTAGAAGAACTTGCAGAGCAAGTTTTGAACTCTGATCGAGTTGATAACTCTGACGAGTTTTAGAAGAACTTGCAGAGCAAGTTTTGAACTCTGACCGAGTTGATAACTCTGAACGAGTTTGAACTCTTGAAAAAGAGTTGATTTGAACCGAAAGTCGGTTATAAGCCAAGAGAATGCTCCTGTTGCCGAACTTGGAGATGATCTCTGTTGGAGAATGATCTGATCTCCAAGAAATTCCCCCTTTGCTGCCAAGTCTCAGATCCAAAAAGCCCTTGACCGAATCTCCCTCTGTTGATGAGATAAAAAATTCGATCCCCAAGCTAGCCGCAGATCGCTTATTTGCTGCCCAAAAAAGAAGCCCCCAAACTCAGTTGAGTTTCCCACTATTTATAGGGGATTTAGGGTGGTAACTACCCCCTTAATCCGCTCTTAAGTGGGGCGAAAATCCCTCAAATCGTGGGGAAAAACAGTTCCTGGAACTGTTCATTGCGTGCTTGAACGAGTCAAACGCTAAAAACGGCGTTCTGGGCCTTAACTCTGCGTCTAAGGCCTGAGACGCAGAGTTAAACCTTTGTCAAAGGTTTGAAACGCACAGGCCGCATGCGTTCGGCGTTAGAACGCAGAGCTGAACTCTGCGTTCAGCAGTTCAAGCAACACAGGCGCACATGCCACGTTTGGGCTTTAACTCTGCGTCCAAGGCTTAGGACGCAGAGTTAAATCTCTGTTGGAGATTTGAGACGCACAGGCTGCATGCGTTCTGAAATTGGAAATGCACAGGTCACTGGTGCGTTGAGGATCAACTCTGCGTTCAGAGTTTGGGATGCAGTCGAGTCTGTCGAAGAACGCACGTTAAGTGTACGTTTTCGTGATTTAACTCTGCGTTACAGAGTTTGACGTCTGCTAAGGAACGCACACTTGTGTGCGTTTTGAACTTGAAAAACGCAGAAGTGAATTTCTGCGTTTGAGAGAGATTGTTGGCTTATAACCTCGTCCATTATAACATTGCAAAGGCTATTGCTTATTGATCTTTGCCTGTTATAAAATATGAGAGTCGTCAGATTGTAACTCCCGATGTTGATTGTCCTTTCTGTCAGAGTATTGCTAAAGACTGTCGTTTTGTAATCTTTGCTTTAACTCTTTGACATGTGAAAATCTTCGAATTGTAGCCTTCTGGAAGTCGTCAAGTTGTAACTTCCATCATCGGTGTTTGATGGGGGATCAACTATCTATTGTGATTTTTAGACAGCCTACAGAACCCCCTCCAAAGTTTTCGAAAGTTCGCGGTTGACTGGGACGAATTTTCAGAATACTTTGGATCTCAATTCTGATCTTGGAGCTGTTGATTCCTTGTCACAAAGGAGTTGTTCTCTGCACTCGCTTCGAAGGCAGCTTGGTTGAACGGATTTTCCATGCAGGACCTGTGTGAAGGTATGTGCCATAATCCTGCTTCTGGAATGTGGGGGTGGACCCTGCATTTTGAACTTGAGATGCGGGTTTCACCGTTGCATGTTGAATTTGGAACACAGGTGTGACCTCGGCGTTTGGTTTTTTGCATCGCGGGTCAACGTTTTGACTTAAGACATGGAAGTGGCTTCCGTGTATTTTTGACTAAGTCTTTGAGACTTGTCTTTGGCGCATCTGTTTTAAGTCTCGACTCACATCTATTAAGCTGATGGGCCTGCAAATGTGCGTAGGATTTTTGGCAAACCCTCAGCCATCAACGGATTTGATAAGCCTTTACCGACTACCGTTTGAGTCGGGCTAGCATGTGAATTATCTAGGTCCGTTCCACATGTAACGTTGTGCTAAGAGAATGAACTCTCTTAGTCTTGATGCTATGATTTTGAATACATAGACTTTGTCATTTTGACGGGAAAAGACTAACCGGCAACGCGTGTTAGGCGTAGACTTATCTCTTATTAGGGATCGAGATAAAGTCCCCCATGCGTGTGAGGCATGGATTTTGATGTCCTTTTCACGGTAAAAGACTAACCGGCAACGCGTGTTAGGCGTAGACTTATCTCTATTTAGGGATCAAGATAAAGTCCCCCATGCGTGTGAGGCATGGATTTTGATGTCCTTTTCACGGTAAAAGACTAACCGGCAACGTGTGTTAGACATTGACTTATCCCTACTTAGGATTCAGGATAAAATTCCCCATGCGTGTAAGGCATGGATTTTGGCGTTATTAATAACGACCTGCTACGATATTGAATACGTAGGCTTTGCTATTATTGCGGGAATAGGCTACCCGGCAGCATGTGTTAGATGCAGACTTATCTCTAATTAGGGATCGAGATAAAGTCCCCCATGCGTGAAGGCATGGATTTTTGGTGTCATTTCTTCCTGTGTAGCTTGAAACACCGAAAGAATTAACAAGTTCATTGGGGGGTTGACTGTTAGAGGTGTTATGTTAACATAACAGTATTTTACGGACCTATCGCTCTATTGAAGAGAGTCGATAAGTTGATTTGGTCGTCAGAGGTGTGGTGTTAACTTGACGAGTTTGTGGACCTACCGCTCCATTGAAGAGAGTCGATAAGCGGATTTTGTCAGAGGTGTAGTGTTAACGTGACAAGAAAGATATTGCTATGGAAGCAATTTTGAGAACTTATCGCTCAATTGGAGAGAGTCGATAAGTTGATTTGGTCGTCAGAGGTGTGGTGTTAACTTGACGAGTTTGTGGACCTATCGCTCTATTGAAGAGAGTCGATAAGTGGATTTTGTCAGAGGTGTAGTGTTAACGTGACAAGAAAGATATTGCTATGGAAGCAATTTTGAGAACTTATCGCTCTATTGGAAAGAGTCGATAAGTTGATTTTGTCAGAGGTGTAGTGTTAACGTGACAGGATTTGTGTTGCAATTGGAGCAACTTTGGGGACTTATCATCCTATTGACGAGGATTGATAAGTGGGTTTTGTCAGAGGTGTATTGTTAACGTGACAAGAATTTGGAGTGATGCAAACTGAATGCATACTCTGTGGGGATGATGATCGTCAGAAGTGTAATGTTAACTCGACGATGTGAAAGATTCGTTACTACAAGAAAAATATTGCTATGGAAGCAATTTTGAAGACTTATCGCTCTATTGGAGAGAGTCGATAAGTGGATTTTTGTCAGAGGTGTAGTGTTAACGTGACAGGATTTGTGTTGCGATCGGAGCAACTTTGGAGACTTATCATCCTATTGACAAGGATTGATAAGTGGGTTTTGTCAGAGGTGTATTGTTAACGTGACAAATTGGGAGTGATGCAAATTGAATGCATACTCTGTGGGGATGATGATCGTCAGAAGTGTAATGTTAACTTGACGATGTGAAAGATTCGTTACTCTTAATCCAATGGATTCCAAGTAATCGACCCCCAGTCTTGATTAAGACTTAGCAGGGGAATAAAAAAGAGGTAGACAAGGCACATCACCTAGTGGGGCACTATCCATGAAGTCGGAATAGAATCACATCACCAGGTAGGCCATTATCTGATGAGTTTGACTATCAGAGGTAATTGTTAACGTGATAGTTGTTGGAGGCCCGGCATCCTACTGAAGAGGATTAGCTTCAGTGGCCGTAGTATCTTCCCCTTCTGACTGAGGAGATTGGACTTGGTCCGATTGCTCTGGAGATGATTGGGCTTGGTCTGATTGCTCGGGCTGATCATGCCTACTTTGTTCTTCAGCTTTGATCCTGACAATGATTTTTTGAGCCTGCTCGCCTTGAGAGATTAGTTGTCTCCAAGAACGGCATTCTGCAACTCCTATTCGGGCTAGGAGGTCGGTTTGCAAGTTGTGTCGACAGGTCTCTACCAAGGTAGATTATGTCATACCTGACGAACACCGGAGGGCCATGGTTCGGAACCTTTTGACGAAGGTTTTGACGGACTCCCTCTTTTTCTGCTTGGTGGCGAGAAGGGTATGAATGGAGACTTCTGTATCCTCTTCAAAGAATCTTGACAGGAAGAGTCTCTCTAGATCCGCCCACTTTTGGATACAGCCCGCAGGAAGTTTCCTGAACCATTCAAAGGCAATTCCCTTGAGGGTGCCAATGAACAATCGAACCAGTATGGCATCGTTTGATATTACATTTCTAGTCTGTGACTTGAAATGATAAATATGTTGGTTCGGTGATCCCGTGCCGTCAAAAATTTGTAGCGTCGGGACCTCGAACTTTGGAGGATAAGGGGCTGCATCCCATTCGGCAGGATAGGGTCTGATAACTCCCTCATCTTGGAGCTCGCTTCTGTTAGCAATGGCTTTGAGGCGGGCTTCCAATTCTTCCATTTTGGCAGACTGGAGATTCTGCTCATTCTCAGTCTCTCTTCCTTCATCAGAGGAAGATTCCAGGCTGTGGGCTTCTTGGTCAGAAGCCGCATCATCAACCACTTTTCCCTTCCCTTTGCTTGTGTGAGGTCGGGATGAAGACGCTTTTCCTCTCCGGGAAGATTCTTGCCTAAGCGGCGAATCTGTCTCCTGAGATTTGGCTTTGTCTGCGACGATTTGAGTCAACATAACCATGAGTTCATTGATGGCCTCCTGCTGAGATTTGAGCATGGCCTCCTGTTCATCAAGTCTCTTTGAAAGGTCTTCAGGATGTTCTGCCATGTGGGCGAAGCTCTCATGCCCAACGAAAGAGCTTGATGATTGGGACTCCGCAATAGCTGAGTGTTCGTCATCGGAATTAGTTCCTCTGGCTAAACCCCGATAGTTGATAGGAGGAATGGCTCCTGTTCGAGTCCGAGTACGTTGGTAGATTCCTTCAAACTCGTTAGTGATTTCTCTGACGCTTGGAGAACGATCTGTCTCTGACTCGTCAGAACTAGGGGTTGATGATCTCCCTCTACCAACCATGTTAGAAGTGACTCTAAGGTATTTATCCTCTAAAGTCTTCTTCCTGTGAGGATGTCGTCGATTATTGAGCAAAACGACATTCGTCGGTCGGTTGAACATCGACAGCAATTCCCGCAAGTCAGAGACTTGGGATGAACCTCTCACAGAGCGTGAGGGTAAAGATGGAACCCCCTGTCCGTTAAAGGATGGGACTGGTTCTTGGTAAACATGAATTTTAAATCCATGTTGATCATTTTGAACACGACGAATCACATCGTGTTCCAAAGAAGGAACACGAGGATCGTGTTTAGCTTGATTAACGCAAGACTAAAGTCTGCGTTTTGCTAGTGAAACGCAGTCCTGCGATCTGCGTTCGGATTCTAAAACGCACTCCTGAGAGTTGCGTTCAGTTTGTGAAACGCACTCCTGAGAGTTGCGTTTTGGTTCTGGGACGCACTCTTGAGAGTTGCGTTCAGCCAGCTCAACGCAGGTTTGATGTCTGCGTTTAAATGATAGAACGTACTCCTGAGAGTTGCGTTTGAGTTCTGAAACGCACTCCTGAGAGTTGCGTTCTGCCAAATCAACGCAGTTTTGAGGTCTGCGTCTTGGCATTGAAACGTGCCTCTGAAGGCTACGTTCTATCTGGGAAACGCACACCTGAGGGTTGCGTTTAGCTGGGCTTTTGCAGAGCTCATGTTGAGGCTCATAAACGCGGAGTTCGCGTTGATTGGAGGATCGGCTTTGGAGTCGTGCCGAAGTCGACTCTTCTCCTTTAGGGAGGGGACTGTATGAACAGTGCAACCCCCATGGGAGATAGTCTTTAGATGAGTTGGCCACAACTGGAGCTTTAGTCTCCTCGGAAACTTTGTGGATCTTGCGCATAGCCTTGGGGCTAAGGGATCCAGAGGAGAGGGCATCCTCGTACTTGGCTTGATCAAACTCGATAATCAGAGTTTCAACGGTCGTTCCAGTGAGATGAACGTCGGATTGCACCACCACTTCTTCGTCAGAGAAGCTTGTCCCCAGCAGAGTCGCCATCTTTTGTTTGTTGGAAATTTGATGCAAAAAGACAATGAAAGAAAATTTGACTTGTATTCCTCTCAAAATCAATTACAATTTGGATTCCGATTACAAAAAAGCGACCCAGAGGAGAGGGCCTCCTCATACTTGGCTTGGTCGAACTCTACGACCAGAGTTTCAACGGTCGTTCCAGTGAGATGAACGTCGGATTGCGCCACCACTTCTTCATCAGAGAAGCTCTTCCCCAGCGGAGTCGCCATCTTTTGTTTGTTGGAAAATTTGTAGTAAAAAGACAATGAAAGAAAAATTGACTTGTATTCCTCTCAAAATCAATTACAATTTGGATTCCGATTACAAAAGAGAGGAGAATGAATTTGATTCTCCCCTTTGTTTAATTCTGGGTTCTTCACGGTGGCGATGGAGTGCCTCCCTCGAATGCTCGCATCGAGTTTGCTCTCCGTTGACGATCCGAACGTCTTGATTCACTGGAACGATGTCTTCTCCTCACGATTTGACGCTGTGGAGAACTTGCGTGGCAAGTCTTAAAATGATCGAGTTGATAACTCTGACGAGTTTTAGAAGAACTTGCAGAGCAAGTTTTGAACTCTGATCGAGTTGATAACTCTGACGAGTTTTAGAAGAACTTGCAGAGCAAGTTTTGAACTCTGATCGAGTTGATAACTCTGAACGAGTTTGAACTCTTGAAAAAGAGTTGATTTGAACCGAAAGTCGGTTATAAGCCAAGAGAATGCTCCTGTTGCCGAACTTGGAGATGATCTCTGTTGGAGAATGATCCGATCTCCAAGAAATTCCCCCTTTGCTGCCAAGTCTCAGATCCAAAAAGCCCTTGACCGAATCTCCCTCTGTTGATGAGATAAAAAATTCGATCCCCAAGCTAGCCGCAGATCGCTTCTTTGCTGCCCAAAAAAGAAGCCCCCAAACTCAGTTGAGTTTCCCACTATTTATAGGGGATTTAGGGTGGTAACTACCCCCTTAATCTGCTCTTAAGTGGGGCGAAAATCCCTCAAATCGTGGGGCAAAACAGTTCCTGGAACTGTTCATTGCATGCTTGAACGAGTCAAACGCTAAAAAATAGCGTTCAGGGCTCGAACTCTGCGTTTTTAGACTAAAAACGCAGAGTTGGGCCTATCTTGGTGGCTGAACGCACAGGCAGATTCTCTGTACTAGGGCGTTAGAACGCAGAGCTAAACTCTGCGTTCAGCAGTTCAAGCAACACAGGCGCACATGCCACGTTTGGGCTTTAACTCTGCGTCCAAGGCTTAGGACGCAGAGTTAAATCTCTGTTGGAGATTTAAGACGCACAGGCTGCATGCGTTCTGAAATTGGAAACGCACAGGTCACTGGTGCGTTGAGGATCAACTCTGCGTTCAGAGTTTGGGATGCAGTCGAGTCTGTCGAAGAAGGCACGTTAAGTGTGCGTTTTCGTGATTTAACTCTGCGTTACAGAGTTTGACGCCTGCTAAGGAACGCACACTTGTGTGCGTTTTGAACTTGAAAAACGCAGAAGTGAATTTCTGCGTTTGAGAGAGATTGTTGGCTTATAACCTCGTCCATTATAACATTGCAAAGGCTATTGCTTATTGATCTTTGCCTGTTATAAAATATGAGAGTCGTCAGATTGTAACTCCCGATGTTGATTGTGAATGCTGTTGAATTAGAGCTTTCATCAGTTGTCGTGAAGGTCATCAGATTGTAGCCTTCTACGTGAAAGTCCTCAAATTGTAGCCTTCTGGAAGTCGTCAAGTTGTAACTTCCATCATCGGTGTTTGATGGGGGATCAACTATCTATTGTGATTTTTAGACAGCCTACAACCATATAGAAATCCGGATCATTAAGATTGTTATATGGGTGCTTGTTGTGATAAAAGGAGAAAAGATAGCTGCAAACCTATATATGCTCAAGGGAGAAACCATGCTAGAAGCTAATTCATGTGTGACATCAACTAGCCATGGAGAAGAGCAAACCATGATGTGCCATCACAAACTAGGCCACATGTCAGAGTGAGGCTTGAAGATTCTCTCTGATCAAAAGCTACTTCCTGGACTTAATTTGATAGCTCTTCCATTATGCGAGCATTGTGGTACAAGTAAGCAGCATCGGGTGAAGTTTAACACATCGAGTTCTAGAAGCAAGGCTATTCTGGAACTGGTTTATTCTGATGTATGGCAAGCACCGGTTACATTCATGGGAGGATCAAAATACTTTGTGTCCTTTATTGATGATTACTTCAGGAGATGTTGGGTTTATCCTATCAAGAAGAAGGTGGATATATTCTCAATCTTCAAAGCCTACAAAGCGCAAGTTGAGCTTGAATCTGAAAAGAAGATTAAGTGCTTGAGGTAAGTGAGACGAGTTGTCGTACGATCGTGGAATTATCAAAGGTGGGTTGAGGAGAAAACAATAAGAACACAAGAATAACTCAGGTTTTGGGCGAAGGAAAATACCTTCTCTAGATTATGAGTATGCACTTTACAATCTCTCACAATCTCACTCTAGAATTGAAGAACAAGCTCTCCAAATCTCAATTACAATCTAATCTCTCTTGATTAAACTCTCTGATGTTTTAAACCCTAAAACAATCCCTTATATAGGTGTACAAACGAGGGTGACAAAGTGGTAAATAACCAAGCCCAACCCAATCCGGAAAACACGTAAATAGAGTCCCTAACGAATCTGGAAAGCTCCGATGAGTCGACTCATGAACAGTTATGAGTCGACTCATGACCTCATATGAGTCGACTTATAACTGATGAGTCGACTGGTCAGAGACTTTTTGCTAACAGGGCTTGAGCTCTTGAGTCGACTCAAAACTGTATATGAGTCGACTCATGACTGGTGAGTCGACTCATAAAATGATGAGTCGACTGGTCAGAGCCGAACTACGAACTAGGCTTGGTTTCGTGAGTCGACTCATGACATGCATAAGTCGACTCAACCTGATGAGTCGACTCAACCTGATGAGTCGACTCATGTACATGTATGAGTCGACTCACAGACTGAAATCTGGATACTTTGACTCTTCGATTCTCTGCCTTGTGACGCTTTCCACGCTCCAACCTACATTCCCCTGTACTGTTTGACACCTCTATTCTCATGCTATCATAAGAATCATTTATCCTCAAGCTCCCATGAGGATCGCTAAGTTCCAAAGAGAAGATACACCTGTATCATGGCTCCCCCCTTTAGGAACTTGAAGTTTCATTCAAGTTAGAACTTTAGCTGAGGAAACTCATGAGCTCCTCCTTCCTTATTGAACCACTTAGCCTTGCCAGGAACTTGACCTTGACGTCCAATGAGAAATGACTCCTTCATCCCCCGTCTCGTCGTGGTCGTCTTTCGCTCTAAAATGCAATCTTCCTTCAGCGGCTCCTCTCTATCAAAACACAAGTCTTCAACATGCGACAAGATCACCTTGTCATCACCTTCATCATCTAGCAATGGAGGCTCAAACAACTTCAAGTACTCGGCATTGATCACCGAATACATGCCTAAGTAAGGTGGTAAATCAAGCTTGAAAGCGTTGTCGCCAATCTGATTGAGAATCCGAAATGGACCATAACGTATCGGTTTCAACTTTTTTCCTTCTCCCTTTAACCTCTACTTACTCAATTTCAGCCACACCATATCGCCCACGTCAAAGTTACAAGGAACCCGATATTGATCATGCTTCGCCTTGTACCTTGCTTGTGACTTCTTCAATTGTGCTTCAACCAAGGCATGAATATGCACAATCTTCTCCAGAAATCACTGAGCACGTTGTCTTTCATTCCCCTCCTTGCCGTCCGTCATAGCTTCACTTGAAAGCACGAGATCAAACGGACTCGACGGTAAGAATCCATAACAAGTCTCAAATGGTGACTTTCCCGAAGATCCATGAATCGCCCGATTAAAAGCAAACTACAAATATGGTAAGCTCTCATCCTAAGTCTGGGGATTCCTAGAATTATACCCCCGTAACATATACACCATAGTCCGGTTAACTACCTCCGTTTGTCCTTCTGTTTGTGGATGAAAGGCCGTGCTCTACTTTAATTTAGTGTCCATCAAACTCTATAAAAAATTCCCAAAATGTCCGAGAAAGCGGCTATCCCGATCTAAAATAATCAAACTCGGCAACCCAAAATTCTTCCACACATGCTCGAAGAACAACTGTACTGCACCCGCGCCCGTCACGGTCTTCTTACAAGGAATCAAAATCACCATCTTACTGAACCGGTCCACCACAACATACAAATAGTCATGCTCGCGCTTGGTAGTGACAACCCTCATAGAAAATCCATAGATATGCTCTCCCACGTCCTAGAAGGAACCGGTAGCGGTAGGTACAATCCCCTCTTCCTGTTAGAAGCTTTCGAAATATAGCATAACTTACACCCTCCAACATACTTGGTCACATCATCAAGCATCCGTGGCCAAAACACATGTCACCATAGATTGAGAAGCGTCTTATGAATTCTAAAATGCCCTTTCACACGCGAGGTATGTGCTTTCCTAATCCACTGCAACCTATCACCCTCCTCCGGAATGCATAATGATGTCCCACGATACAACAAGCCATCTTCTCCAAGTGCATACTCTCCCCTTTGACTAGCCTTCGCCTGCTCGAACACACTACCAAAGTCTCTACTGGATGCGTACAATTGTACATACTCCAAAGGAACCAAGGGCTGAATACGCATCGCCACCAATAAAGCCCTTACCGGCGGACGAGATAACATATCGGCCAACTTGTTTGTCGCCCCCTTCTTGTATCTAATAATGATGTTAAAATCAATCAAATAAGACACCCACTTCATATGCCGCACCTACTGTAGCTTCGTCTGGGCATGTAAGAACTCCAACGGCTTATGATCCGAATGCACAACCACCTTCTTCCCCAACAAGTACACCCTCCAATGCTTAATCGCCTGATAAAGTACATAAAACTCATTGTCATAGGTCGGGTAGTTCGCAATAGCACCCGTAAACATCTCAGAATGATATTCCACTGGCTTCCCATTCTGAATCAACACCACGCCCTTCGCATAACTAGACGCGTCGGTCTCCACCTCGAAAGTCCGCTGCAAATTCGGCAAAGCTAACACCTGTGTCTCCGGGATCTTTCTCTTTAGCAACTAAAAAGCCTCCTCATGCGTCCTCCCCCACTTGATCTGAACCTTAGCCTTTGTGAGGCTATGTAACAGTGCCGCATATGTCAAAAAATGTCGAGTGAACTTGCGCAAATACTGGCAAGCCCCCATGAAGCTTCACACCTCAGTCACTGTCTTCGACGTCGGCCACTTTGTAATCACCACCACCTTACCCGAATCTATCCTCCTCTCGCCCTTCCCCACGATGAAGCCGAGATACACCAACTCGTCCTTCCCAAACTCGCACTTCTTCCCGTTGAGCTTCAGCTGTCCGTCCTGCAACACCCTAAACACCTTCTCCACATGAACAAGATGCTCCTCCCAGGTCCTGCTGTACACCAAAATATCATCAAGGTACACAATCACAAAATCCTCTATGAAAGGTTGCAACAAATCATTCATGAGCCTCATAAAAGTCGCTGGAGCATTGCATAACCCAAACGGCATCACCAACCACTCGAACATGCCCTGTTTGGTCTTGAATTCTGTCTTCCAAGTGTCTTCCTCCCGAATCCTTACCTGATGATAGCCAGACTTCAAATCCAACTTCATGAAGAACCTTGTTCCCTCCAACTGGTTCATAAGATCATCAATCTGTGGTAGTGGGTAACGATTCTTGATCGTTATCTTATTGAGCACCCGGTAATCCACGCACATGCGCTAGCCTCTATCCTTTTTGGACACCAATAACACTGACGACCCGCAAGGTGAACAACTCGGCACTATCACTCCCGTCTCTAAGAGCTCCTGAACCTGTTTCTTGATCTCTTCGGACTCCTGTACTGATGTACGGTATAGGCCTATGTTCGGCAAGGAACTCTCGCCGGTCAACATAATCTCATGCTCTACACCTCGCCGTGGTGGTCGTCCGGTGATTTCTGAAAACAAGTTCACATACTTGGCCTTCAAGCTGTCAAGATCTCCCTCCTGAAGCTTGCTCAAAGTGGATAAGCATATCCTACTCAGCTGCTCTTCATAACGCCGAATGAACAACAAAACAAACTTCCTACCCGCATTCACCAACCTCTTAGCCTGAGTCATTGTCACCAAACTCGTCTCCTGTGGAAGAGATATCGAACGAAAAATGAATTGTGCGCCATCCTTGGTGAACATATACTTTTAGGCTCGCCGATCATATACCGTGTATCTATCCCATAAGTAAGGATTGCCCAAAATAACTTGGCAAACATCCAACGGAACCACGTTGCATGTGACCTCGTCAATATACGACTCATGGAGTACAAATCTGAACGTACACTGGTTCACCACACTCAATCCCGCTTCCTTATGAATCCACCCTAATGGATAGGGCTTTGGATGCTTCACCGTTTTTAATCCCAGCTTCTGTACTAATGCTTCAGATATCAGGTTCTTCTGACTCCCTGTATCTATAATGGCATCCACCAAGCTGGTCTTGACCTGCAACTTCAAAACAAAGAGCTACTCCCTCGGGTCGTCGTCTTCTTTCGCGGCTTTTTTTCCGCCATAAGGTTGAGGCTGCTGTTGGGCTCTGTCATTCCGGGAACCTCCTTCGGACCCTGCGCTATCACATATGCTTTTGTCTCCTCTTTCTTCTTCAACCCTTTCGGCTTCAGATGAGGGTACTTCTCCCAACAATGAACAGCCATGTGCCCTGTCTTCTTGCAGTGATTGTATGTCAATCCTGCCTTCCCCGAATCACCCTTCTTCTTCTCTTTCTTATGTTGAGAGCCACTAGACTTTCCTCCCGACTGTTTGGAACCACCCTTCATTTTGTTGCCCTTCTTCTGTTTGCCCTCAATGGCAATTGCCTTCACGCTCGCCTCTACAATCGTCTCGACTGTGAATAGCTTCATCTCCTTCCGGATATAATCATTCAGACCCGTCATGTATTTTATGAAGATGGAGTATTCATCCGTTGCGATGTTTAGAATCATCGCCTACTGTTGGAACTCCGTCGTATACTCTTGATCGGTCTGATTGAATCTTTTGCGCAAGCCATACCACTTGTACCAACGCTCTTCGAGGAACCCTACAGGATAAAACTGCTTCCTCGGTAGCTCCTTGAATTTGTTCCACGAAACCACCTTCTTTTCCTGTTTATAATAGGACTTCCACCACGTCAACGCGTGCCCCGAAAGCTTCAATGTCACGAACACGATCTTTTCCTTGGATGAATATCCGTAGAGAGTGAAGTACATCTCCATACGCTCAATCCAATCATTGAGCTTCTCCACATTGACACTCCCATCATAAACAGGAATCTTCACTTTGAAATCAATCTTCAAATTTTGGTAATAATTCTTACCCCCTGTATGTGAAGCAGACTTAACAACCTCGGCCTCTTCTTCCGAATCTGATTTCTCGCGTTCTTCATCGGACTCAACAAGTTTCTTCTTACCCTTCGAAGAAGATCCCTCCTTTTTGTCCCCTCCATTGATGAGACCCACGAGCTGAGTAAGAGTAGTCTCGATCGTCTCTATCTGCTTCTCCATAGCGTCAAGTCTTGCTGAGTTATCTTCTTCAGCCATCTTCTCCCTTATTATCTTTTGGACTTCTTCCAAGGAAATAAGGATCTCGCCAAGCTTCTTGTACTGTGATCGAGTAAGGACCATACACATGATGTCCCCTTCACAGGATCTGATTGCTCTGATACCAACTTGATACGAGTTGCCGTGCGAGCACCTTTGATCGTGGAATTATCAAAGGTGGGTTAAGGAGAAAACAATAAGAACACAAGAATAGCTCAGGTTTTGGGTGAAGGAAAATACATTCTCTAGATTATGAATATGCACTTTACAATCTCTCACAATCTCACTCTAGAATTGAAGAACAAGCTCTCCAAATCTCAATTACAATCTAATCTCTCTTGATTAAACTCTATGATATTTTAAACCCTAAAACAATCCCTTATATAGGTGTACAAACGAGTGTGGCAAAGTGGTAAATAAACAAGCCCAACCCAAACAGGAAAACACGTAAATAGAGTCCCTAACAAATCTAGAAAGCTCTGATGAGTCGACTCATGAACAGTTATGAGTCGACTCATGACCTCATATGAGTCGACTTATAACTGATGAGTCGACTAGTCAGAGACTTTTTGCTAACAGGGCTTGAGTTCTTGAGTCGACTCAAAACTCTATATGAGTCGACTCATGACTGGTGAGTCGACTCATAAAATGATGAGTCGACTGGTCAGAGCTGAATTGCAAACTAGGTTTGGTTTCGTGAGTCGACTCATAACAGGCATAAGTCGACTCAACCTGATGAGTCGACTCATGTACATGTATGAGTCGACTCACAGGCTGAAATCTGGATACTTTGACTCTTCGATTCTCTGCCTCGTTCCTCGCTCCAACCTGCGTTCCCCTGTACTGTTTGATACCTCTGTTCTCATGCTATTATGAGAATCATCTATCCTCAAGCTCCCATGAGGATCGCTAAGTTCCAAAGAGAAGATACACCCGTATCAGTAAGATAATAGAGGAGAATACATAGACGATGAATTTCTTGTATTCTACAAGTAAGAAGACATCAAAAGATAATTCAATACTGCTTATACTCCTCAACAAAATGGAGTAGCAGAACGGATGAACAAAACTCTGTTGGAAAGAACAAGAGCAATGTTGGCAATTATAAATCTGGATAAAATCTTTTGGACGGAAGCAGTAAAAACTGCCTGTTATATAGTGAATCGATCTCCATCAACTACAATACAATTAAAGACGCCGATGAAGATGTGGACCGACATGCTAGATGATTAATCCAAACTCTATATATTTGAAAGTCTAGTGTATGTTATGTACAATACCCAAGAAATTACAAAGCTAGATTTAAAATCCTGAAAATACATATTCTTGGGCTATGCTGATGGAGTTAAGGGGTATCGCTTGTGTGATCCCACTACCCATAAGGTTATCGTCAACAGAGATGTTATCTTTGTAGAGAACCAACTACAAAGTGAAGAGAAAGAAAGCTGTTCAAGGAATAACTCAGAGACTGTAGCTATTCAGGTAGAAAATGATCTAAATTCTTCTAAAGAAACATCATAGCATGATGTACAAGAACCAGTCGAGTTCGAGGCTCCAGAAGTACGAAGGTCAACTCATGAGAGAAGACCACCGACTTGACACATGGAGTATATTACGGAGAGTAATATTACATATTATCTTCTAACAGAGGATGGAGAGCCATCAACTTTCCATGAAGCTATAAACAGCACGGATGCATCTTTGTGGATAATAGCAATACAGAAAAAAATTGAAGCTCTCCATAAGAATAAGACTTGTGTACTTGTGTCACTACCACAAAGAAGGAAGGCTATTGGAAATAAATGAATCTACAAGATTAAGCAAAATAGAGATAATCAAGTGGAGCAATATCGTGCTAGATTGGTAATAAAAGGATATGCTCAGAAAGAATGTATTGACTTTAATGGAATACTATCTCATGTAGTTTGACTTACAATAGTCCGAATAGTCATAGCTATGAGCACTATATTTTACTTACATCTAGAGCAGCTAGATGTGAAAATAGCTTTTCTTCATGGAGATCTTGAAGAATAAATTTACATGCTCCAACCAGAAGGTTTTGTAGAAAAATAAAAAGAGAACTTGATTTGCAGATTGAAAAAATTTCTATATAGTCTAAAGCAGGCGCCGAGGTGTTGGTACAAGAGATTTGATTCCTTCATCATGACCCTTGGATACAACATACTTAATTTAGACCACTGTGCATATTTCAAGAGGTTTGGTAAAAATATCTTTGTTATCTTATTGTTGTATGTTTGCAACATGTTGGTTACAGGCCCCAACAAAGATCGGATTAAAGAATTAAAGGCACAGTTGGTTAGAAAATTTGAAATGAAGAATTTAGGATCTGCAAATAAGATTCTAGGAATTCAAATTTATCGAGATAAAATTAATAGGAAGATTTGTCTTTCTCAAAAGAATTATTTAAAGAAAATTTTGTGGCGCTTTAACATGCACGATTATAAGTCAATTTCTACCCCACTTCCTATTAATTTTAAGTTATCCTCTAGTATGAATCCTAGCAGTGAAGAAGAGAGGATAGAGATGTCTCGAGTACCGTATGCATTAGCAGTGGGAAGTCTAATGTTCGCTATGATTTATACAAGACCAGACATTACACAAACAATGAGAGTAGTTAGTCGATACATGGCAAATCCTGGTAAAGAGCATTGGAATGTTGTAAAGAGAATTCTAAAATACATTAAGGGAACCTCAAATGTTACATTATATTATGGGGGATCAAATTTTATTGTCGATGGATATATTGATTCTAACTATGTAGGTGATCATGATTGATACGGGTGTATCTTTTCTTCGGAAAAGCGATCCTCATGGGAGCTTGATGATAGGTGATTCTCATGATATCTTGAGAATAGCGGTGTGAAGCGACACGACAGAGCATAGGTGGAAGCGTGGAATCAGACGACGAGTAGCAGATTCGAAAAATCTAGTTTTCAGCTCGTGAGTCGACTCATACATGAACATGAGTCGACTCATTAAGTTGAGTCGACTCATGCCTGTCATGAGTCGACTCACTAAACCCAACCGTTTTGTCAAAAGTTTCTGCTCAGTCGACTCATCAGTTTATGAGTCGACTCATCAGTCATGAGTCGACTCATATGCAGTCATGAGTCAACTCATCGAGGTTTCCTAGGCAGACTTGGTTTCTATTTTGAAGGAATCCTAGCTGGGTTTGGTTTTGGTTATTTACCAGATTGCCACCACGTTGTAAACCCTATAAATAGGGATTGTTTAGGGTTCTAAAGAAGGAGAGGCCAAGATGTAGATCTAAAGGGTTTTAGGTCTAAGTGAGATCCTAATCAAAAGGATTAGGGTTTATATTGTGATCATCTTAAAGATCCTAAAATCAGAGAGTTTAATCTATGAGATCTTAAATCAGAGAGAGATTCTAATCATTGTATTAGGGTTTAGAGAGGATTGAGAGGTTGTTCTCGATTCTAGTGAGATTATGAGGGAAAGATTTGTAATAATTGATTCTTCATAATCTAGAGAAGGTATTTTCCTTCGCCATACTGAATTATTCTTGTGTTTTAGTTGTCTTCTTCTCAACCCACCTTTTGGTAATTTCACGACCAAAGGGTGCTCGTACGACGACTCATACCAAGTTGGTATCAGAGCAATTAGATCCGGTGAAGGGGCATCCTGTGTATGGTCTTGACTCGATCGCAGTACAAGAAGCTTAGCGAGATCCTTTTCTTTAGAAGGAGTTCAGAGATTAAGGAAGAAGAAGATGACTGAAGTCAACAAAGATGGAGGAGCTCGAGAGTTTCCTCAGCTGAAGTTCTAACTTGAATGGGACTTCAAGTTTTCTAAAGGGGGGACCCATGATACGTGTGTATCTTCTCTTCGGAAAAACGATCCTCATGGAAGCTTGAGGATAGGTGATTCTCATGATATCTTGAGAATAGCGGTGTGAAGCTACATGGCGGAGCACAAGTGGAAGCGTGGAACGAGACGACAAGCAGCAGATTCGAAGAATCCAATTTTCAGCTCGTGAGTTGACTCGTACATGAACATGAGTCAACTCATCAGGTTGAGTCGACTCATGCCTGTCATGAGTCAACTCACGAAACCCAGTCGTTTTGTCAAAAGTTTCTGCTCGGTCGACTCATCAGTTTATGAGTCGACTCATCAGTCATGAGTCGACTCATATGCAGTCATGAGTCGACTCATCGAGGTTTCCTGAACAGACTTGGTTTCTGTTTTGAAGGAATCCTAGCTGGGTTTGGTTTTGGTTATTTACCAGATTGCCACCACAGACTTGGTTTCTGTTTTGAAGGAATCCTAGCTGGGTTTGGTTTTGGTTATTTACCAGATTGCCACCATGTTATAAACTATAAATAGGGATTGTTTAGGGTTCTAAAGAAGGAGAGGCCAAGATGTAGATCTAAAGGGTTTTGGTCTAAGTAAGATCCTAATCAAAAGGATTAGGGTTTAGATTGTGATCACCTTAGAGATCTTAAAATCAGAGAGTTTAATCTATGAGATCTTAGATCAGAGAGAGATTCTAATCATTATTAGGGTTTAGAGAGGATTGAGAGGCTGTTCTCGATTCTAGTGAGATTGTGAGGGAGAGATTTCTAATAATTGATTCTTCATAATTTAGAGAAGGTATTTTCCTTCACCATACTGAATTGTTCTTGTGTTTTAGTTGTCTTCTTCTCAACCCACCTTTTGGTAATTCCGCGATCAAAGAGTGCGAGCACGGCGACTCATATCAGTGATAATAGCAAATCCATCATAGGCTACATGTTTGCACTTGTTTGCAGAGCTGTAAGCTGGGTTTCAAAACTACAGTCAGTTGTGACTACTTCAACAACAGAAGCATAATATGTAGCAACTACACAAGCTAGTAAAGAGGCGATATGGTTGAAGATGGTGCTGGAGGAACTCGGACATGAACAAAATAATATTTCTTTATTTTGTGACAGTTAGAGTGCTTTACATTTGATAAGAAATTCAGCTTTTCATTCAAAGACAAAACACATACAAGTTCAGTACCACTTCGTTCGTGAGAAAGTGGAAGAATGAACAATGGATATGTAGAAAATTCACACCAAAGATAACCTAACAGATTTTTAAACAAAAGCAGTCAATACTGATAAATTTATTTGGTGTCGATCCTCTTGTAATCTGTCGGAGACGTGAGCAACATGAAAATGATAAAATAGAAAGAATGATGTGAAGATATGATTGATACTCAATCAAATCTTTAAGTGGGAGATTGATAGAAAGTTATTGTGTCTACAGTAAACACCTACCCGTTACAGTAATCACCAACCGTAGACCCACTAAATATTATTATAGCAACTATATAGCAACAGTGCGCACCTACCACAAACTCACCTATATAGCTCTTCCTAACGTTAAGTTTAAATTATCCTAGTGTCTCCAATTAAGAGTGAAAAGAAAGAGAGAGGGAGAGAGAAAGAGAGAAAATTAGAGAGAGTTTCTCATTGAGAAGAGAGATTGTAACTCCTAAATTTTTCTTATAGTGAATTCTTCTATCATTGCCCGTGGTTTTTACCCTAAATTTATTTAGGGGGTTTTCCAAGTAAATCTGTGTGTTTATTTTATTACCCCTGCTCTACTATTTGTCTGGACTTTGCTCTATTGAGCTCCGAGTTTGTCGCAACAGAAAATGCGTCGACCGAGGAGGTAAGTCACCATGACATGTAAGGCGCGAACAGAAAAAATTTGCTTCTTCTAAGTTTCCAAACTCTCGTCTACTTCATTAGAAAGTGTTTGTAACTGTAAAAGATTCAAAAGGTTAAGAATCCATCTCTCGAATGAAGGCATCCGAGACCATGAACTCGTCACTCTTGAGTGTCAGAAGCTAATTGTGATTGTAATCTTTGCGTCAAACTGTACCAAATCTCGAGAAGTTTGCAGCGACGCTATCCATTATTGATTCTGATGAGAGGACAATCGTCAATTGGATTAAAATATGACTACCACATTCATATAGGGAGAGTTTCCCTCGAAGAAAACATTAGCTTATGGCAACAATGCCCTGCCCCGTTGGGGTTTCGCGGTGATGGTCTCGATGAAATGAAAAGTTGAGGGCTGATTTGCAAAAATAGTAATAACAATGGGTTACCTAGAAAAACGGTCAATAACTTAGGGGTTGATTAGATTTTGTTTCGCCATTATCTAAATCAATACTGCTCCTTTAATTCCTTAAATAAATAAATATTGCTCCTTTAAGAGAAGCACTTAATTGACTAAGATTAAGAGACCTTAATCAACCCAAATCTTTGTATTTAAAGAAGTACCCCTCAAATCATCAATTTTGGAAGAAAAACAAATGCTCCCCTGATCTATCAATCATTAACTTTAACAGGCTAATTGCAATTGCAATATAAAAGCTATCAACAAAATAATCAAATTTATACTCATCAAGTTGATGATTTGTTGATTCTAGAGCAATTTTTGCCAAATTTGTTGATTTGAGGGATAGTTCTGCAAATACTAAGATTTAGAGGATTGTTTTGCAAATACCCATAATTTAACGGGTGTATATGCAAATAAGCCAATAAACTTCTACCCATTATTACCTTTTGAGGTAAATTGGGAGAGGGGAATATTTGTAATTTACCCTGTTTAGTTTTATTCTTCTTCAGTGATTTTTTTCAGATATTAGTCCCTCAAATCCATATGAGTTGAAATTGCTCGTAAGTCCTTGAGATCTTATGGAATCTTGCAAATTGGTCCACAAAGATCAGAATGCCTCTCAGCTTGTGTTACCCCAAGTAAATCCCTATGTTCACAAAAAACATTATTGAGGAACCAATTTACAAGACCCCTCAAAATTTGAGGGATTTGCGAGCATTCAAGGATTACAGGTACTGATATGTAATAATTGAAGATTTGAAGAACTACTATTTAATTTCAAGGATTTGAGGTACTAATATATAACACATTAATATAGAAATATTTCAGTTTACAAGTCCCCAAAACTACATTTGTTTTAATCAAGCACCCCAAAAACATAAATATTTTAACCAAGTGCCCCAAATCCTCTGAATTCTATCAAATAATTCAATTTCTTTGTTTAATTGTTGCAAATAAATCACAATTGACTAATACGTTCAAAAAATAAACCCACAAAAACATTCCTTGCTCAAAATCCACTATTGTGTGAAAGTTCGACGAATCCTGAAAAACCTGGAAAATTAATGGTAGATAGAAAATTCTGAAGTAGCAACACAAAATAAAAGAGAGGTATAGATAGATGAAGAGGAAGGAGGGATATTAATTTAGGTAAGTTTGGTTCTAATATGGTTTTCATGGTCTTGAATTTGATTCGGAGCTTGGTTATCTTAAAAAAAAAAAAAGGCTAGGATGTTAATTTCTGAAGAAGTTAATGCTTAAAGGCCACAAAGTTAACATGTTAAGTTAGAGGATTTGGGGGACGTGCTTAAAATTATATAAATTTCGGGAGACTTGCAATCCAAAAATCCAAAATATTTCCTACTAATTAAGCTGAGTGTTAAGACAGGAAAATTGGATATCACAGGTAGATGTAAGATTTATGTCTGCGGTACAAAATTTTGTTTAAACATACAAACATAATGGATATTTTTTTTATACCCATTTGCATCAAATTAGTTGACTGCATAACGTACCGTGACGAGATACCCAACATGGTTTTTATGTTAGATCTACATCATAAAACTTGAGATCTAAAACCATATAGCCATGATTAATTCAAAGAGATTAACAAAATCAAAAGAGAGCGGAAGCTTATACCTGAATCCATGGATGAACCTTGAGATGGGTTTTGGATCTTCTAACCTTAGGGTTTCTCTAAGTCCGAATTTCTCTAGCTAGATGGGGGTGTAGAGAATTAGAGAATGTAACCCTAGGTTAGGGACCATAACCCCTTATTTATAGATGTTGTACTTTTGTAATTTAACCCCTCAATAAATCACAATTACAACCTGGTATCTGCACATATAACCCCATGATTATATTTAAATACCCATTAACCCAACTTAATTGATCACTTTAGTGGGTTATCCTGAAAGATAGCAATACACATTGATTAATCATATGTGCCCACAAATAGATTTATTAGATTAAATCCAACAATCTCCCACTTGGGCACCATATGATTCCTTAAATTGTGTATAACCTTATGAGCTCAAAAAATGCTATCACTGAAAGGGTATTTCCGAACAATCTCGTCCATTGACTATATCAATATAGGATCAAAGCGGCCTTCGTCACATTTATCGTGACTCGACCCATCAATGGTCACATATACCAATACAATCAAACGACATAGATCAATCATGGATGTGCAGCATGAAAATTACATGCAATGTGATCAGTACATGTCTATTTTCAACTGGTCCTCCTTAGTGAGGTCAAAACCAAACATAATGTAACAGAGTGTCTTAACTGAAAACTTTATTCTGATCAGACAATACAAACAAACATAAAGCACCACAAATACAAACTCCCACTAAAACATAATATCCTCAAATAATACCACACCCATATGAGCAGTATGCTCATGAAAGACCTTAGGTGGCAATCCCTTAGTAAGAGGATCAGCTAACATGGAGTTTGTCCCAATGTGCTCTATGGATATCTGTCCACTCTGTACCCTTTCTTTCACAACCAGGAACTTAATGTCAATATGTTTTGACTTAGTTGAGCTCCTGTTGTTATTGGAATACATTACTGCAGATTTATTGTCACAATATAACCTTAGTGGTCTTTCAACATTTTCCAAAATGCGCAGTCCCGTGACAAAATTTCGCAGCCATATTCCCTGATTGGATGCCTCATAGCAAGCTACAAATTCTGCTGCCATAGTGGAGGAAGCTACTAGTGTTTGTTTGACACTTTTCCATGATATAGCTCCTCCTGCTAACATATAAATGTAGCCTGATGTAGACTTCCTGCTATCTTGGCATCCAGCAAAATCAGAGTCCGAATACCCAATGACCTCTAATTTCTCTGATTTTCTGTATGTGAGCATGTAATCTTTTGTTTTCTGAAGATACCTCATAACCCTTTTGACTGCTATCCAATGATCCATACCAGGGTTGCTTAAGTATCTGCCTAACATCCCAACAATGTACGCAATATCCGGACGCGTACATACCTGAGCATACATTAGACTTCCTACAGCCGAAGCATAAGGAATCTTCTGCATTTCCTGAATTTCAAGGTTACCTTTAGGGCACTGATTGAGACTAAACTTGTCTCCTTTAGCAACAGGGGTGTCACCTGGTCTGCAATCTTGCATGCCAAACCTTTTAAGTACCTTATCGATATAGCTCTTTTGTGATAATCCAAGAATACCCCGAGAGCGATCTCGATGTATCTGGATCCCTAATATAAAAGAGGCGTCCCCAAGATCTTTCATCTCAAAATTCTTTGATAGAAATCTCTTGGTTTCGTGCAACATGCCTATATCATTAGTGGCAAGCAAGATGTCATCCACATACAGAACCAGAAAAATATACTTACTCCCACTGAACTTGTGATATACACAGTCATCAACAATGTTCATCTCAAAACCGAACGAGATAACTATTTGTTGAAACTTATGATACCATTGACGAGGAGCTTGCTTGAGTCCATAGATGGATTTCCTTAATTTGCAAACCATATTCTTTGGGTCTCCTGACACAAAGTTTTCTGGTTGCACCATATAAATCATCTCATCAATGTCTCCATTGAGAAATGCAGTCTTAACATCCATCTGATGTAACTCAAGATCATAATGAGCAACAAGTGCCATGATTATTCTGAAAGAGTCTTTCGATGAAACCGGAGAGAAAGTCTCTGTATAATCAATGCCTTCCTTTTGAGTATAGCCTTTAGCCACAAGACGCGCCTTATACCTCTCCACATTACCGTTTGCATCCCGCTTGGTTTTAAAAATCCATTTACAACCAATTGGTTTTGCACCTTCTGGCAATGGGACAAGTTCCCAAACCTTATTGTCTTGCATAGACTTATACTCTTCATTCATGGCATCAATCCACTGTTGAGAGTTAGAACTTTTCATGGCCTGAGAGAAGTTGATTGGATCATCTTCTAACATTCCACTACTTTCCTCATGTTCTTGGAGAAATACAATATAATCATCCGGAATAGCATTTCTCCTTTCTCTCGTGGATCTCCTTAATGGCACTGGTTCTTGAGGTTGTTGAGTTTGTTCTTCTGGAACAGGGAGTTGTTCAACATTATCATCTTGAGGTTCCGGATTTACTTCTTGAGCAACAACAGGTATAGGAACCTGAATATTGTCAAAAGTAACTGTATGGATTGGATCTGAAGCCAATTCCTCCTCAAAACTAATGTCTCTAACCTTATTTCTCCCCCCAAACTCAACATCCTCAAAGAATGTTGCTGTTCCCGTCTCAAAAATATTCCTTATAGTGGGATCATAAAACTTATAGCCCCTAGAGCGATCAGGGTACCCAATAAAGTAGCTGCTAACTGTTTTGGAGTCCAATTTCTTTTCATTTGGCCTATAAGGCCTTGCCTCAGCTGGACATCCCCAAATATGTAAATGCTTTAAACTGGGCTTTCGACCAGTCCAAAGCTCATAAGGTGTTTTAGCAACTGCTTTACTTGGTACTCTATTCAGAATGTAAGCTGCTGTCTTAAGTGCTTCTCCCCAGAGTGACTCTGGTAAAGAAGAATGAGCAATCATACTTCTTACCATATCCTTAAGAGTCCTGTTTCGTCTTTCAGCTACACCATTCATGCTAGGTGAACCCGGCATAGTGTACTGTGGGACGATACCGCATTCCTCTAGGTATCTAGCAAATGGTCCTGGACGTTGTTCACCTGAACCATCATATCTACCGTAGTACTCACCACCACGATCAGATCTGACGGTTTTAATTCTTCTGTTGAGTTGATTCTCAACTTCAGCTTTATAGGCTTTGAACATGTCCAGAGACTCAGATTTTTCATGAATAAGATATAGGTGCCCATAACGTGAGTAATCGTCTATGAATGATATAAAATATTGTTGACCATTCCAGGATTCCGTAGGGAATGGCCCACAAATATCCGTATGTATCAATTCTAAGACATCCGAAGATCTGTTGGCACCTAATCTCTTCACTTTGGTCTGTTTTCCCTTGATACATTCAACACATACGTCGAAGTCCGAAAAATCAAGGGAATCCAAAATGCCATCAGACACAAGACGCTCAACTCTACCTTTTGAGATATGACCTAAGCGCTTATGCCATAATGTCGCCGAATTTTCCTTATTTAATTTACGCTTAGTACCACGTGATTCCACATGCAAGGATTCATTGTAAGAAGCAATTGTATCAAGCAAATATAGGTTGTCATAAATACTCAAGTAACCGGTTCCCACAACATTTGAATTAAAAGATAAACTGAATTGACTGTTTCCAAATGAACAAGAATAACCTGATTTGTCCAATACAGAAACAGAAACCAAATTCCGTCTAAAAGACGGTACTACAAAAGTATCTTTTAAATCCAAATAATAACCAGTTCCTAACAACAACCTAAAGTGCCCAATTGCTTCCACATCTACCGATTGTCCGTCGCCCACAAAGATGTGTCTTTCAACATCACTTGGCTTTCGGTAGCTCAGGCAACCCTGCATAGAAACACTTATGTGAGTAGTAGCACCAGAGTCTAACCACCAAGTGTTTCTAGGTACTGAAGCTAAATTAACCTCAGAACAGACCAAAGCAAGGAACGTACCCTTATTATCACGCCAGGCGTGATATTTTGTACAGTCCTTCTTTACATGTCCAGGCTTCTTACAGAAGAAACAACCCTGATTATCCTTATGTTGTTTCTTCTCAACTGGACCCTTAGCAGCTTCCTTATCATTCTTCCTTTTCTTGCCCTTATCCTTAGAGGCATAGGCCAAATGAGCACTTTCTGTCTTATCTTGCTTCAACCTGTCTTCTTCTTGCACACAGTATGAAATGAGCTCATTTAGAGTCCATTTCTCCTTTTGACAGTTATAACTGACCTTAAATTGGTTAAACTGTGCAGGAAGAGACAACAAAACCAGATGCACTAATAACTCGTCACAAAGATCGAGTTTAAGTGCCTTAAGCTTTGAAGCAATATGAGACATTTCCATAATGTACTCCCTGATATTTCCTTTGCCCTTATACTTCATTGAAATCAAGCGAGCTAAAAGCGTGCTTGTTTCTACCTTATCGTTTTTCGCAAAACGCTTCTCAATTTCGGCAAGGAAATCTTTAGCCTTAGTAATCCCTTCGGATTCTATGCCCCTGAAGGCTTCCGGAACGCCGCGCTTAATGATCATAAGACTCATGCGATTTGAACGCTCCCACTTCTCATGCTCCTTCTTTGCATCAGGAGTGCTATCCGCATTGAGAGGTTGGGGTTGTTCAGTTCTTAATGCATAGTCAAGATCCATGCAGCCAAGAACAATTAATATGTTCTCTTTCCAAACCTTGAAGTTTGTCCCATTTAGCATGGGAATTGAGTTGATGTTAGCAGAAATTGTTGCAGCAGATGCATTAGCTGAAATAAAACAAAAATGCTCACATCAATAACCATAATCAATAAAATTCAAATAATGACAATCCCCATCCAAGATACCGGCACAACATTAATATCAAGTCTTTGGACAGTAATATTAACTTGTAAGTGATACCTTGTTGCAATGATCAAACATTGACAATAACTCATGTCAAATAATGAAACTATCTTTGGATCGATTCATTATTCACATGTAAACCTTATAATTGTCACACGCTTATCATCGCAGATGTGTATACAGTCTAAATAAATATTAACCTTCCTTTGGGCCGATTAAATATTTACACGAAAGCATACACACAAACATCTCACATTCCTCATGAACAATCTACACAAGAGAGGTTACTTTGGCAACTTCTTGTTTCAATTAATCAATTGGAGTGAGAGACAACCTTAATACCTTAGTGTCATAATATTTGAATTCAATAATTGATTAAAAACCGAATTAGATTTAAATTAAAAATTTAAATCAACTGAATTTCCAAAAACTTAATTGGGGTCTCACAGCTTAATTAGGGCCCATAACTTAATTGAATAAATTAAGTATACCAAAGTGGACCCATGAAAAGCCGAGGCTTAACCATAATGAACACGAAGTTCCCTTAACTTCGAACGCGAGGTTCGACTGTATTGAGTACGAGACTCACTTAAGCACGAACGCGAGGTTCGTCTGAAAATGAACGAACGCGAGGTTCGTTTGATAAAAGAACGCGAGGTTCAACTTGGGAACGAACGCGAGGTTCGTTTAAAAATGAACACGAGGTTCGTCTGAAGTTCGAACGCGAAGTTCGTCTGAAGTACGAACGCGAGACGCGAGGCTCGACTGAAGTACGAACGCGAGGTTCGTCTGAAGTACGAACGCGAGGTTCGTCTGAAGTACGAACGCGAGGTTCCGCGAGGTTCGTCTGAAGTACGAACGCGAGGTTCGTCTGAAGAACGAACGCGAGGTCCGTTAAAAAATTAAGCTTGACGCTCATCTGAGTTGAACGCGAGGTTCACCTTAGAACAAACGCGAGGTTCGTTGAAATTGAGCTTGACGCTCACCTGAGTTGAACGCGAGGTTCACCTTAGAACGAACGCGAGGTTCGTTAAAATTGAGCGTCACCTGAATTGAACGCAACGCGAGGTTCGTTTGAAGCTTACCGCTTCGCCAAAATTTGAGGTAACTACCTCCTTAATGTTCGCCACGTTTCACGCACGAACCCTTAGGGTTTCAAATTGAAACCGCCGCCGAACCAAAAAAATCTTTGATTTTTATTTTCAAAACAGATCCAGAATTGGAAAAAATTGAAGAAAAAAATCCAAAAAAGGTACTGTTCATCCGAAAAGTTTTTCGTTACTGTTCATCCGAACAAAAAAAAAATCACTGTTTATCCGAAAATTTTCGTTACTGATCATCCGACACCTCCTTAATTTTCGCCATGAACCCTTAGGGTTTCAAATTGAAACCGCCGCCGACAAACCCAAAAACCTTTGATTTTTATTTTCAAAACAGATCCAGAATTGGAAAAAATTGAAGGAAAAATCAAAGAAAAATCCAAAAAAATTCCCAAAAGTTACTGTTCACCGGCGATTTTTCAGTTACTGTTCATCCAAAAAATGCTTTACTGTTCATCCGAAAAAAAAATTTCATTGCTGTTCACCGAACATTACTGTTCATCCGAACCAAAAAATTGAATCTTTAACCAGAGATTTAAGATCAAAAAACCCAATAAAACTTAAATCCCTAAGAATTAATCAAGGTGGCTCTGATACCACTTGTTAGATCTACATCATAAAACTTGAGATCTAAAACCATATAGCCATGATTAATTCAAAGAGATTAACAAAATCAAAAGAGAGCGGAAGCTTATACCTGAATCCATGGATGAACCTTGAGATGGGTTTTGGATCTTCTAACCTTAGGGTTTCTCTAAGTCCGAATTTCTCTAGCTAGATGGGGGTGTAGAGAATTAGAGAATGTAACCCTAGGTTAGGGACCATAACCCTTTATTTATAGATGTTGTACTTTTGTAATTTAGCCCCTCAATAAATCACAATTACAACCTGGTATCTGCACATATAACCCCATGATTATATTTAAATACCCATTAACCCAACTTAATTGATCACTTTAGTGGGTTATCCTGAAAGATAGCAATACACATTGATTAATCATATGTGCCCACAAATAGATTTATTAGATTAAATCCAACATTTTATCCATAAAGCGAAGATATATATTCCGCATGGCACAAAACTATAATTAGGTATTTTCCCCTCTTCGTTGCCTTGCAAAATGATAGGATCGTTTCAAGTCTTCAAGCTCACAGTTTGGGCTCTTGAAGAAAGAAACACACGTATCATATACAATTACAACCTTGCAGGTTTTTATTGCAAACCTTCAGCTCACTCATTCATATCTATGTCAAAAAAATTGTACACGGACCAGTCTCACGGAAACAAATAATCACAACACTTAGAGTTCATGCATCCGTAGATTCTGATCTATAACTTGAATACCGCTAGCTTCGCCCTCTTCCATTAGAGAATCCTTGTGCTCTCGACGAAGCACGTTAGGTAAAGACACGCTCCTTAATCCAGTGGCCCCTGGTTTGGTCTCTTCAGTGATCGCCGCTCTCTTTACTTTTTGGTGTTTGACATTATTTGCCCAACCTACTATGGTTTCTCTCACATGTTCTTCAAATATAACATCTTTGAATGAGGTCCCCATCTTAAAATAGAGCGAAAAAGAAAAGAAAATCAGCTTGTATCAGTTTATTTTTCAAGAAAAAGTAAAGGGGCGTTTAGATATTGATCGAAAAAATTCTTCCACGATTGAATTTTAGTCGCTTAAAGCATTTAAAATTGCCGATAGGTCCCTCAAATCATGAGGTTTCTTGTAATTTAGTCCCATACTGAAGAGTATAATCGGAACTCGGTACAAAAGGTTTGATTTGGCAGAAATATTCCCTCACATCGAACATCAGCTAACTAGAGCGACCAAATTGCAAGAACCCTTATGATTTGAGGGGCCTATTAGCAACTTTGCTGATTTGAGGGACTATATCAAATTATGGAAGATTTAAACATCTAAAAGAAACCCAGACGTAAGAAGAAGATAAAACGTATTCAATTTACCTGTGCTACAATGGCATAAAGAGGGAGGGTGCTGTAACTGCAGAGGAATTGTATAATAACACTGATGCACATAGAAAGGGGGAAAAAGGAATAAGATGAAGATGATTATTTTGGATAAAAAAAAATTTGTTTCAATGCAAATAAGTTGAATATAATGAAGGAAGTAACTTTTCCCTACCTTATTACTAGTCTTGGGACAATAAATCCAACTTGCCCCATCATACAAGAATCAAAACTGTACGCTGTCTGCAAGAGAAAAGTATTATATCAGAAACTATAAAAAGGCTAGTGAAGAAATAATATGCCATGAAATATAATTACCAGTATCCAGAAGAAAAATGCAATCTCAAAGGCATTTTGAAAAAGTATGAAGTGGAGCAAAAAGAGAACAAGTCTTGGCCGATGAAACCAAAAGTGACCATCTGAAGGTTTAACCGCCACATCGCCTTCGATTGCAGAGTGCTTTTCTGCAATCTCACGAGCCAACTGACTTATGATATGCTCCAATTTTGCACCAACAACTAGTAGAATCTGCATATTAGCAGCATAATAATTATTTAACTGTCAATTAGTGGATTGATATTTAAATCCTATGTTATGATGAAAAATGATTGTGCCATGAAATTTATGTACATAGTCCAACTAAATAGGATGTAGATCCGTGAGCTAACATTTGTCCCGCGTAGATTAACGTTATGCATACTTACAACTAAAGGAATAAATGACATCCAAAAATATGCATGCCATCCTGCAGAAAGAAATAAGAACGATGAGAACTATGAAAAAGGCAGATCGCTCAAGTACTTAGTCATCTTTTATCGAATGTTTCTAAGAGAGAACTGATAAGAAAAGTTACTGAAATAAAACAAATGAAAATAGAATAATATATCACTGCAGTAATATATGTGCACTTGTAACAGATATATATATGTTACTTACCATGAACGTTCAACAACAAGAAAATGACCACGAAAATCCAAAGATACCAACTGCAATTTAATTGAAAAGTTCAATTATCAGGATTGTGAAGACCACGATATTAAAAGAAAATGTTCAATCACCACATGCAAATTAAATCTTTAACACAAACAAATACTTCTTCCTTTTTTAATAATACCTTATACCAACAACTTTTTTAAAGTCGGCTTCAAGGGCTCGCGACATGTACTTGTGAAAATCAAAATTTGGGCTCCCTCTGCAATGTGCCTGCAGGTGAAATATATAGCTCAACTTTATGAAAGCAAACAAAAATAATTTGGAAAAAAAAAGATGTCAATAAACTGAAGTAACCTATATGAGTTGAACAATCAACTAAACATTTACCTGGATAAAGCCCAGTCTCATTGCAGTGTAGTCTGATTTGGTAACTGATACATAAAACTGCTTAAAGAAAGAATGCTGCAACATGGAAGACAAGTGATTAGATTAAATTATGATAAATTTTACATAAACCCCCAAAGGATTTGTGCATTTTGAGATAAAACTAAAAACTTTTAAAGATGTCACATAACACCAAAATAGTTTTATCGATAACTCGCCAATTTGTCAGATAAAACAAACCAAACAGGCTTTAGGAATAAGAAGTAAAGAGTGTTTTGGGGGGAAAAGAGTAATATCTCCTTATCATAGAATAGTGTCACTTACCAGCCAACTGTAAATCAAGGATTTATTTTCAATACCACGAAAACGGTGCTTGATGAATTCACATTGATTCAGATAGGTGATTTTATTTGGATCTACATGTCATAGTAATAAAAAAATTAATAGATAAACAATAAATAATTTAACTTGAAACATTTTGCCATTGAAATGAAATTAATATACCACTTTTTGCTACATCTTTCTGAATTGCATCTTCCCACGACTTCCACTGCCGTATCTAACGCAAAGGAAAATTTACAATTAGATTTGCTCTTCGATGTAATCAAAATTTGAATGAGAACATTAAGAGATTTCGATGTTTACCTTTGCCCCGCCGAAAAGCATTGTAAGAGCGCTGAAAACCACATGAGTTACTGCCAGAACAAAGATAAAAATGTGCAGGTCATGGATTGCTTCAAGAGATAGCAGTGGAACTTTTCCCTGGAAAAGATATTTCAAATTAGTATTAAGTTAAATTATGTGATTATATTAACAAATAGTACAAAACAATCACTTTGAAATAAGATCATCAACGTCAACTTTTCTACAAGACAACAATTTGTATTTATAAAAATATAATTCCATTTGGTATTTTGGTTCTATTGTAACTTACAGTGAATGCAATTGTCTTTTACTAGCTATCACTTTACATTTTTATTTATGGCCTGGAGACGTTTTAGGAAGTAGTTGTAGCTATATATTTTTGTGGAGAAATCAGGAAAAGAATCAGAAAAACCAGAAAAACTGGCATAAGTCGACTCATGCACAAGGCTAAGTCGACTTATGGTAAGTCGACTCATTAGTGTGCACGAGTCGACTTACGATCTGCAGCGGAGTTGTGATTTTTTTCCTTTGCCAAGTCGACTTATAATGTCTGTTAAGTCGACTTATGAAGTCCTCTCCTGTTGCTGTTTTTTCCTCTGCCAAGTCGACTTACGCCCTCTGTTAAGTCGACTTATAGCGGGTTTTTTGCATACGCAGGTTTCCTATTTGCAGTCTAATTGGGTTTTTGTTTTGGTATAAATAGGGAAACGATTTGAGAGGGTTTAATATCAGAGATTAAGGAATCTTTTGAGCATTGTGAGAGGGAGATATTGTGAGCAAGATGAGATCTTTGGTTGAGGGTTAGTTTGAGAGAATTTGTGTGATTGTAACCCTTTGTACTCTCCTTGATTTAGTGAAATCTCCCCATCCTCTCCCCGTGGACGTAGGCAAATTGCCGAACCACGTATATCTCTGTGTTTGGATTGATTTGGCGTTATTGGTTGGATTTGTGCAAGAGTTTGGCTTTCTTCGACTTGTGATCACAGGTTCGTTGTGAGTTCGTGCAAGGCTTCCGCAAAGGCGCGCGACAAGTGGTATCAGAGCTCAGATTCAGATCTAGGGTTTTGGATTAGGTGGAGGAAGATTCACTTTGAAGCTTGGTTCTTGGAGTTCTAGGCTTTGGTGAAGTTAGGGTTTGAAGTTGCCGTTGAAGATCTCGCTTTCCTCGTGTGGTTAGGAGTTCTATTTGGAATCCAATCTAGGGTTCAGTTGGGTAATTTCTTATTCTTTCAAAGTTTGGATCTTTCTCTACAATTTGGAAGTTGTGATTATGGGTGAAGTAATTGGTGAAAGCAGCAAGATGACAGGCACAGTTCAAGTGGGTTTTCAGAACACTAAGATTAGTGTTGTGAAATATGACGGCAAGATCAATTTTGGTTTGTGGATGAGCGACGTACAGGATGCGCTCAATGCTCAAAATCTGGAGGAGACCATCATGGTCGATGTGAGGCCACCTAAGTATGAAGAAGCGATATGGGAAAAGATGAATCGAAATGCTTGCGGGGTGATCAGGTCCTGTTTGGAACAGGAGCTGAAATACGATGTGATTGGGGTGACGTCTGCGATGAAGATGTGGGAAATTCTCAACAATAAGTACCTTACGAAGAGTGTTGAGAACCGGTTGCACTTGCTGCGAAGGTTATTCAGATTCCAGATGTCCAGAGGTACCTCGCTTGCGGCTCATGTGAACAACTACACTAAGTTGTTGTCGGACTTGGCGAACGTGGATGAGAAGATCACAGATGAGTACAAGGCTATTATTCTTTTGGGCTCCTTACCGGATGAGGAGTATGATACCTTCGTGCTTACGTTGCTGAACGGGAGATCTTCTATCACTTATAGTGAAGTGACTAACGCATTGACGAACTATGATTTGAGGAGGAAGGATAAGGAGACTTCCCGCGCTAGTACTTCAGGAGAGGCCTTGTCGGCGAGAGGTAGAAGCTCATATCAGAAAGGTGGAAACAGAGGGAGGTCAAAGTCAAGAGGTCGTCACCAGCTTGGAAAGAATCAATGTGCATTCTGCAAGGAGCAGGGACATTGGAAAAGAGATTGCCCGAAAGTCAAAGAAAAGGAGAATAGCAAGAATAAGGGCCCGAAGGCCAATGAGGTGAATGTTGCGAAAGGCGATGATTCCGATGATTCGAGCTTTTCTCTTTTGATTACTCCGGAGGTGAACCATTTGGATGCATCGGAGTGGATGCTTGATTCTGGCGCTACTTATCATGTGACTCCTAGGCGAGATTGGTTCTCATCATTTGAGAGACTCGATGGGGGTGTTGTGGTCATGGGAAATGATCAATCCTGTGGCGTTCGTGGGATAGGTACTGTGAGGATTCGGATGCACGATGGAGTAGTCCGTGAGCTGAAGGAGGTGAGATTCGTTCCTCAACTTAAGAAGAATCTTATCTCAGTGGGGGCTTTGGAGGCGAAGGGATTCAGGGTGACCTTTGAGGATGCTGTAGCAAAGGTTACTAAGGGATCTTTGGTGGTGATGAAGGGAGTCCGAAATCATAATTTATATTATCTGAAGGGGAGCACCGAGATTGGCCAGGTTGCTTCGGCGATTTCAGAGGCGGACATGAGCAGACTTTGGCACTACAGGCTAGGGCATACAGGTGAAAAGTCACTGCAGGCATTGTGCAAGCAGGGGCTTTTGAAGGGAGCCAAGAGTGGTAAAGTAGAATTCTGTGAGCACTGTGTACTTGGCAAGAAGACGAAGGTGAAGTTCGGGACGGCCATTCATAGGACGAGGGGCATCTTGGACTACGTGCACACAGATGTTTGGGGTCCCACTAAGACGGCATCACTTGGTGGTCGACATTGGTTCGTCACGTTCGTTGATGACTATTCTAGGCGATGTTGGGTGTACACCATGAAGCATAAGAGTGAAGTCCTAGATTTGTTTGTGGAGTGGAAGAAGAGATTGGAACTGCAGACTGGGAGAAAGATCAAGACGTTGCGATCCGACAACGGCGGCGAGTATACCTCAGACCCCTTTCTGCAGCTATGTCGAGACGAGGGCATAGAGAGGCACTTCACAGTTAGTCATACACCGCAGCAGAATGGGGTGGCAGAGAGATTGAATCGGTCTTTGCTGGAGAAGATTCGATGTTTATTGGCGCATAGTGGTTTGGAGAAGATCTTTTGGGCTGAGGCACTTTCTTATGCGAGCCACCTCATTAACAGGCTGCCTTCATCTGCGATTGAGGGGAAGACCCCTATGGAGATGTGGTCGGGAGAGACAGCACATGACTATGACCAGCTTAAGGTATTTGGTTGCCCTGCATATTATCATGTTAGAACTGATAAGTTGGAACCTCGAGCTAGGAAGGCCATATTTGTAGGATTCAAGCGTGGTGTCAAGGGATACAAGCTTTGGGATCCAGTTGATAAGAAGATTGTGCTGAGTAGGGACGTCACATTCGATGAGGCTTCTATCTTGAAGCTTCCCAGCTCTCATCAGGTGGAGAGCAACCCGACAGAGGAGATTTCGCAGGTGGTGGAGATTGATGCAGCTCCACAGAGTCCAGATAGTGCAGTATCCATGAGAGTGCCGACTGAGGTGACGCCAGGCGAGCACGACGGTGATGCGGAGGATACGGGTACTCATGAGCAGGATCAGGGACCGACGGCTCAGGTTCAGGATTCTATTGCGGCACGGAGACAGAGGAGAGACATACGGGTGCCAGCACGGTATGCCGACACAGTTGCATATGCACTTCCGGTGGAGAGTATCGATGAGATGGTGCCTACTACATTCAGAGAGGCCGAGCAGAGTTCGGAGGCTGATTCGTGGCAGGTGGCTATGCAGGAGGAGATGGAGTCTCTTCACAAGAACGATACATGGGAGCTTGTAGAGCTTCCAAAGGGGCGGAAGGCGATTGGGTGCAAGTGGGTGTACACGAAGAAGGAGGGCATTGAGGGCACTCCAGTGAGGTTCAAGGCTAGGTTGGTTGCGAAGGGCTATGCACAGGAGGAAGGTATTGATTACAATGAGGTTTTCTCTCCGGTGGTGAAGCATTCGTCGATTCGGATTTTGCTAGCTTTGGTGGCACAGTATGGATTGGAGTTAGATCAGTTGGATGTGAAGACAGCATTTCTTCATGGTGATCTTGATGAAGAAATATATATGACTCAGCCATTGGGATTCCGAGCTGCAGGGAAAGATAAGTTGGTTTGCAGGCTAAAGAAATCGCTATACGGTTTGAAGCAGTCTCCTCGACAGTGGTATAGGCGATTTGATGGTTTTATGCTTGGTCATTCGTACACTCGGAGCCAGTTTGATCCTTGCGTGTATTTTCGCAAGTTGAGAGGAGGTGCGTACATTTATTTGTTGCTTTATGTCGATGACATGTTGGTTGCTTCTAGTTCCAGGTCAGCTATAGATGAGTTGAAAGTTCAGCTTTCGAATGAGTTTGAGATGAAGGACTTGGGCGAGGCGAAGCGCATTTTAGGGATGGAGATCGGCAGAGATAAGAAGAAGGGCAGGATTTGTTTGACACAGGTGGCTTATTTGAAGAAGGTTCTACAGCGATTCCATGTTAGCATGGATACGAAGCCAGTTTGTGTACCGTTGGGAGCCCATTTGAAGCTTTCAGCTGGCCTTTCACCGAAGTCAGTTGAAGACCGTGAGTTGATGACGAAGACTCCATATGCGAGCGCAGTTGGGAGCTTGATGTACGCGATGGTATGTACGAGGCCGGATTTGTCACAGGCAGTGAGCATGGTGTCGAGATACATGCACGATCCAGGAGTGGGTCATTGGGACGCCGTGAGATGGATTTTGAGGTACATTAGAGGTACGCTCAATGTTGGTTTGGTTTATGAGCGGGACACTACAGGTGGGCAGCTATGCATTGGCTATGTTGATTCGGATTATGCCGGGGATTTGGATAAGCGCCGGTCTACTACGGGGTATGTGTTCACTTTGACCCGTGCGCCGGTGTGTTGGAGATGCACCTTACAGTCTACGGTGGCTTTGTCTACGACGGAGGCAGAGTATATGGCGGTTACGGAGGCTGTGAAGGAGGCTATTTGGCTTCGAGGACTTTTGGAAGAACTTGGTATATCGCAGCGATCCGTCACTATTCATTGCGATAGCATGAGTGCTATATATTTGGCGAAGAATCAGGTTTTTCATGCGAGGACGAAGCACATTGACGTTCGTTATCACTTCGTTCGGGATGTTCTTGAAGATGGCGATGTGGAAATTGTGAAAGTCCACACGAAGGATAATCCGGCAGATATGCTCACTAAGGTGGTTCCGAGCAACAAGTGGTGCAGCCGTATTTGGAGAGACGACACATTGATGCTCTTGGTTTGGTGTCGGCTCATTTTTGGCAAAATTCGCCGAGGTGGAGAATTGTGGAGAAATCAGGAAAAGAATCAGAAAAACCAGAAAAACTGGCATAAGTCGACTCATGCACAAGGCTAAGTCGACTTATGGTAAGTCGACTCATTAGTGTGCACGAGTCGACTTACGATCTGCAGCGGAGTTGTGATTTTTTTCCTCTGCCAAGTCGACTTATAATGTCTGTTAAGTCGACTTATGAAGTCCTCTCCTGTTGCTGTTTTTTCCTCTGCCAAGTCGACTTACGCCCTCTGTTAAGTCGACTTATAGCGGGTTTTTTGCATACGCAGGTTTCCTATTTGCAGTCTAATTGGGTTTTTGTTTTGGTATAAATAGGGAAACGATTTGAGAGGGTTTAATATCAGAGATTAAGGAATCTTTTGAGCATTGTGAGAGGGAGATATTGTGAGCAAGGTGAGATCTTTGGTTGAGGGTTAGTTTGAGAGAATTTGTGTGATTGTAACCCTTTGTACTCTCCTTGATTTAGTGAAATCTCCCCATCCTCTCCCCGTGGACGTAGGCAAATTGCCGAACCACGTATATCTCTGTGTTTGGATTGATTTGGCGTTATTGGTTGGATTTGTGCAAGAGTTTGGCTTTCTTCGACTTGTGATCACAGGTTCGTTGTGAGTTCGTGCAAGGCTTCCGCAAAGGCGCGCGACAATTTTGGGTTGGGATGCTGAGATCACAGTTTGCTTCTCTTAACTTATGTGTGAAATAAAATGAAAGAAACAAACAAATAATCAAGTTTGTAGAGTACAATATATTTTAAATATCATGGCTAATATAATAAGCCAGAGGGTGGTCTTAGATGCTACTAATGCACACAAAAAGGATTCTTTACATAGTAAAGGATAGCATTCAGGACCAAATTCAGATTGCAAATATCCACTCTGGCCTTTAACTTAAGCTTTTGTGTTGGACGCAGAGTCACGTCCTCACGCCGCGGAAGCGATATCACCTGAGAGATAGCTCTGACTTTTGTTATCATAAAAACACAAGTACACCTCTATATTCTTGTTTCTCAAAGGAAACTAGAATAGATAGTGAAAATTCTTATTTCTCAAAGGAAACAAGAATTGAAAGTGAGATATTTCAACAAAGTGAAATATACACTCTTCCTCTCATCAGTTCTAAGACTGAAATGTCGAGGGAACCTACAAGCTATGGCAACTCACAGTTAAGACAATACAGACACGAGATTTACGTGGTTCGGCAAACTTGCCTACGTCCACGGGAGGGGGATTTCACTATAAGGAGAATATCAAACTATTACAAGTTCTCTCTCAACTCACTCTCTCTTTTCTTTCAAACCTCACTTAACCCACCACCACTTTCTCTACCTCACTATCTCTCCTATTTATAGGAGAAGAGGGATGGGTGTGCCTTGGTGTGCCTTGCTGGAACTAGCTCACAAAAAAGAGCTCCGAATGGCATGGGCATGTCTAGTGTGTACAAGAGCATGGCCTATGGGGGAGGCCACAAGTGTGTACAAGAGCATGGCCTATGGGGGAGGCCACAAGTGTGTACAAGAGCATGTTGTCCCCTTGTCCCAATGTCCCCCACGATCACAATTCTCCATCTCGTTCATCATTTAATAAACCTCAAATTTTGAACATATACCAGAAGAACATCACGAACATCACCAGAGAGATCTAGGTCAAAACCAGCTGCGCCACTATACCGCGACTGCCTACGTACCCTCCACCAGGATCAAACTAATCATAGTTCTATAACTATTCTCCAACATAGTCTCCACCTCACCTCCATCACCGTCCTGAATGACCATGCCCTCTTGGACAGATCAACACGGTCTAATATGAAGCAAGTCCAAGCAATGTTGGAACTTGTTGCCTGTCACCACCTTGGTTAACATGTTCGCGAGATTCTCATTCGTATGCACATTCATGAGAGAAATATCGTATTCTTCTATGACATCCTGCACAAAATGATATCTGATGTCGATATGCTTGGTACGAGCATGGTGAACATGATTCTTCGCCAAATGAATCGTACTTTGACTATCGCACCACAAGTTCATACTCTCCTGCTTAATCCCCAAATCGTCTAGAAGACCCCACAGTCATAATGCTTCCTTTACTCCCTCTGCCATGGCCATGTACTCGGCCTCTGTAGTAGAAAGTATCACTGTATCCTGTAACATCGATCGCCAACTAACTGGAACCCCATGTATCCTGAATACATAACCAGTAGTAGATCGCAGTCTATCTAGATCTCCCACATAATCTGAGTCCACAAACCCGTCGATCTGACATGTATCTCCACCAAAATATAGACCCATATCAGCGGTACCTTTCAAGTACATCAGGACCCATTTCACCGCTTCCCAGTGCGCATTTCCCGGATTCGCCATGAATCTGCTGACCACACTAATCGCCTGTGAAATATCTGGGCATATACACACCATGACGTACATCAAACTGCCAACTGCACTAGCATAAGGAACACGTTCCATATAAACCTTATTTTTCGCTGTAGTGGGAGATTGTTTACTTGAAAGCATGAAGTGTGGAGCCAATGGAGTTTCCGAATATAGACACAACAGTCATAATCGCTTCTGGAGAACCCATGCTTCAGCATGAAGGAGTCAAATCACTTGTACCACTGCCGAGAAGATTGCTTCAGTCCATAGAGTGACTTTCTCAAGCGACATACATGATGCTCCTTATCCTCAATCTTGTAGCCCTCAGGTTGATGCATGTAGATCTCTTCATCCAAGTCTTCGTGCAAGAAGGTCGTTTTAACATCGAGTTGTTCCAGCTCAACATCACCATGAGCAACAATACTTAATAGCACCCGAATACAAGTGTGTTTCACCACCGGAGAAAATATCTCATTGTAATCCACACCCTCTCTTTGTGCAAACCCCTTAGCCACTAGCCTCGCCTTGTACCTCGTACCACCAAGCTCTGAAGGATCTTCCTTTCTTTTATACAGCCACTTACAACCTATAGCTTTCTTTCTTACGGGCAATGGGACCACCTCCCATGTTTGGTTATTTCGGAGAGATTTCATCTCCTCTTTCATCGTAGCCAACCAACTCTCGCTATCTCTATCCCGAATAGCTTCATTGAAGGAGACCAGCTCATCTTCCTCTACCGAGAGTGCGTACTCAACCAAATTAACCTGCCCATAGTGCTTCAGGGGTTGATCAGCCCACAGCTTCTGTACCTGCTTGTATGCTCGCCTTGGCCTAGCGGAAGCCAAGCTATCCTCGAGCTACTGTTGTTGTAGTACATGTGTATTCTCCTAGCTGAACCTCCTCCTGCTCAAGTTCATCATCTACCTGACTTTCCACTTGAACATGACTGGAACCTGGTTGGTCTTTAGGTTCTATCTTAATAACTTGAGACTTAGAATTCTCAACAGTCTCAACACCATCATCCTTGGGCACCTTAGTAATCATGGATTTCTCATCAAAGGTAACGTCCCTGCTGATCACGAACTTCGAATCTTCTGTACACCAAAGGCGATAGCCTTTTACACCCTTTGCATACCCCAAAAATTACCTTCTTGACCCTCACGTTAAGCTTTCTCTCGTTGACGTGATAGTAGGCGGTACACCCAAAAAATTTGGAGCCTATCGTAATCTACATGCTCCCCTGATCACACCCGATAGGGTGTATCACCGTCCAATGTCGAATGTGGGGATCGATTCACAATATAGCAAGCTGTAGCAATTGACTCTGCCCACCATTCTTTATCTAAACCAGCATATGATCTCATACTTACTGCTTTCTCCCGCAGTGTTCGGTTCAGTCTCTCCGCAATCCTATTTTGCTGTGGTGTAGATCTAACTGTCCAGTGTCTGGTAGTCCCCTCCTGATCACATAACTTCTTGAAGGCACCATCTGTATACTCTGTACTGTTATCAAATCTCAATGTCTTCAATTTCTTTCCTGTCCTGTTCTTAATCATCACCTTCCACTTCTTGAATGTCTCAAATACCTCATTCTTATGCTTCAGAAAATAAATCCAAACACACCTCGAATGATCATCTATGGATGAGACAAAATATCTAGAACTACCATTGGAAGTTGTCGAAGCCGGACCCCAAACATTCGTGTGCACATAATCTAGTATCCATCTGCTCTTGTGATTGCTTGTCAGAAACCGGACCCTGTGTGCCTTTCCAAACACACAGTCCTCGCAAAAATCCATGCAAGGTTTCTTCAGATTCTTCAACAACCCATCCTTACCGAGTAGATCTAGACCCTTCTCTGACATGTGCCCAAGCCGCTTATGCCATAATCGTATGTGCTCATATAGGTCTCCACCACATCCATCAGTTCTAACAACTGCATCTCCCGTCACCGTCGTACCTGAGAGAGTATATAGGTTACCGTGACGAATGCCCTTCATCGCTACTAAGGAACCCCGAATAACCCTCTTCACTTCATTCTCTGTTACAATCTTACAACCCCCGGAGTCTAAAGCACCAACTGAGATAAGATTCTTCCGTAAGTCGGGAACGTGCCTTACATCCGTAAAGGTTCGAACCACTCCATCATACATCTTGATCTTGATATCACCTAGCCCCACAGTTTTACAAGCATGGTTATTCCCCATCAATACGGTTCCACCATCAATGCTCCTGTAGGTAGTAAACCACTTTCTATTTGGACACATGTGGTAAGAGCAACCAGAATCAAGTATCCACTTCCCGGTGGTATCCTCGCCATTCGTGATGACATAGCATTCCTTATCGCTCCCTTCTCCTGAAGCATAGCTCGCCTCTTCCTTGCCTTCTCGTCTTTCAGTCTTGTTGTTGTTCTTCTTTCCACCTATTCTCTTATTAGGACAATTGACTTTGAAATGCCCTAGCTCACCGCATTTGAAACACAGTCTTTCCGCAAGAGGTCTTGATTTTGATCTAGACTTTCCTCCCTTGCCTTTTCCTCGCTCATTGCCCCTTCCTCTGGCAAAATACTCCTGCGCTTGTTCTTTGTTACCACCAGTGGCCATATCACTAGTTGTAATTTTTCGAAGATCATCCGCTAGAAGCGTCATTCTAGTCTCATCCATCGACAAACTGTCACCCACAAGCATCAGTGTTTGAACCAGATTCTCATAAGACTTCGACAGAGATAGAAGTAGTAGAAGTGCCTAATCCTCGTCTTCCACTATCACCTCAATATCTTTCAAATCCGATAAGATCCTATCGAACTTGTTGATGTATTCCCAGATTGATGAACCATCCTCCATCTTGTAAGTATACAATTTGGATTTTAAATAGATCCGGTTCGTTAGACTTTTCGTCATGAAGGTGCTCTCTAACTTTAACCACACGCCCGCAGTCATTTCCTCCCCGTCCACCAAGAAAGCTACATCCCTTTCAAGGCAAAGGATAATCGAAGCCCATGCTTCCAGATCCAGCTCCTCTCAATCCTCATCAGACATATCCTTGTGCTTCTTCTCTTTTCCTGCTAAAGCTTTGTACAATTTCTACGAAATTAATGAATTTTTTATCTGCATCCTCCAATAAGAAAAATCATTCTTCCCATTGAATTTCTTGATCTCATACTTTCCCACTTTAACTGTTTTACCTGTAGACACCATTCTCCACTTGTATTAATAAAACCGCTTCTCTCAGGAATTTCAACAAATACCTTGTGTTCACCACACAATAATCAACCATCACCTCAGATCAGAAGCTCAACCACCGCCAATCTGAATAAGGGCTCTGATACCAATTGTTGGGCGTAGAGTCACATCCTCACGCCGCGAAAGCAATATTACCTGAGAGATAGCCCTGGTTTTTGTTATCACAAAAGCACAAGTCAACCTCTATATTCTTGTTTCTCAAAGGAAACTAGAATAGATAGTGAAAATTCTTATTTCTCAAAGAAAACAAGAATTGAAAGTGAGATATTTCAACAAAGTAAAATATACACTCTTCCTCTCATCAGTTCTAAGACTGAAATGTCGAGGGAACCTACAAGCTATGGCAACTCACAGTTAAGACAATACAGACACAAGATTTACGTGGTTCGGCAAACTTGCCTACGTCCACGGGAGGGGATTTCACTATGAAGAGAATACCAAACTATTACAAGTTCTCTCTCAACTCACTCTCTCTTTTCTTTCAAACCTCATTTAACTCACCATCACTTTCTCTACCTCACTATCTCTCCTATTTATAGGAGAAGAGGGATGGGTGTGCCTTGGTGTGCCTTGCTGGAACCATCTCACAAAAAAGAGCTCCGAATGGGCTATGGGGGGGGAGCATGGGCATGTCTAGTGTGTACAAGAGCATGGCCTATGGGGGAGGCCACAAGTGTGTACAAGAGCATGTTGTCCCCTTGTCCCCATGTCCCCCACGATCACATTTTGTGTAATCTTTAAGAAAATACCACAGACATCTATCTGTACCAAAACTCCAAATTTATAGTGAGAAGTAAATTTTTAAACTCTATCAAACACATTGTTCAAAGGAATTTGAACATGAATTGCTGTATTATGAAGATTAAAGGTGTTTATAGGCCGAAAATGACAAGAAGAGTTCATGACATCAAAATTATTGGGTTGTAAATGCCCATGAATGGAGATAGACTAGATCTATTTATTCCCAAATTATATTATGAACACAATTGTATTTAACCAGACATCCATCTGAGGGATTTTCTAATCGGGGACTAAATCTCATCTCATAATTTTTGCTAGACCAAACCAATACTTAAAACTGAATGGATGTGAGATATGCCTATTAAATTTTGAACTAAATCTAGTAAAGTCCATATCGAACCTAGCACAAATGGCTAATGGAGATATGAGATTCTACAAAGAGTTATATTGACATCATATATGGTCCACCATAAGCTCTATCTCATGCTAATGAAGTCATGAACGAAGATGGATTAAACTAATACTCTTGACCTGAATTGACTCAAAAAGATCAACCCTTATTGAACCATGAGCATGATCCTTTGTAATCATATATCTATCGAATTGTTTTTAAAATATGGGACTAAAATACCATCTCATGTTTTTCACTGCACAAAACTGACGCTGGAGCTGAATGGATGTGAAACACGCCTAACGAAAACTAACCTTCCTTGTACACTGGCCCGACCCCTCTCCGCCACTA
>NW_017972372.1:454474-468816 GCF_001876935.1 Asparagus officinalis
CGCCACTAGAAAGCAACCTCCGGCCACTGCCAACAACACCGGAGAAAAAAACCGAGGCATAATGCTCAGTCACAGCAGAAGAAGACCTATCCTCTCCCTTACAAGGAGTCATGTGCCTCTCCCAGCTCTCAGGAATGCATATCTTCTGAATTGCTCCTTGAAACACGACCAGCAGAAGTGATATGAACCCCAACAGCATCAACTCTGACAAAACACCATCAATTCATCAAAATCCAAACTTAAACAAATAAGTAAGTCGATGGAGAAAGGTAAACTCACAAACACACTTAAGTTTTGTTGTTTTTGAGATAATCCTCCTTAACTTTAGAAATGTCACTTAAACGCGTTAAGTTTTGTCAACTAACCCCCAACTGATACCGAATGTGCATGCGAAAATCACCTCCATCCAAATGATCAACATTCCCCTGATGGAATAAATTTCATGCATGTCCTTTTTTTAATAATTTTAAAGGTAATTTTCACGAAACCACCTTAAGTTCGGTCCAATTAGATATTTAATTGATCTTGGTTAATTTAACTAATGATTAGTCAGCTTAATTAATGTTTTAACTAATGATAGCCCCCAAAACCCAATGGTTATCACTTAACAGTTTTTAAGATAAGTAAAAGGAGGTTATCTTAAAAATTGGGCAAACTTAAAAGGGGGGTTACCAAAAGAATAGAAACTCTACCTTCTTTTACTTTCAAGAGAGCCTCAAAGAGGGTCTTCTGGTTCTTTCTTCCCCTTGAGAAGCTACATGCAAGAAATAAAGAAACTTCTCATCTTTAGAACTGAAAATTTAAAAAAAAAACAAAAAAAAATATTTTAAAAAATAACAGAACATAATTCGAGAAGTCCGACTTTGCCAAGATAATGGAGAAATCGTTCTGCTAAGAGAGAGATTAAGACGATGATGGAGCAAACAAGAGCAACGATCCATGTCGGCGAGAATTCGAGCTTGGCTCCTCCTCCTCCTCCTCCTGACATTATTATTGATGGCGTAAAGAACAGGGGTCATTATATATATGCATAAACCTTTGTTCACTTAGAGATAAATATAGATATACGTGTGAATAAACTTTTTCCAATATGGAAGACTAATTAATAAGCGCAAAAAAGTAAAAAGGGTGAGGTTTGTATTTTTAAGTCAAAGAATTGAGGAAGAAAGTGAGGAAACAATTTGATAAGATATGGATGTGTTAACAAATAAAAGTTTGTTCTTTTATCTTTTCTGCGTGTCTTTTTTTTTTTTAAGTAATTGAAAATGCAGTTTAGCAATTATTGCTCTCATGTATTTCCATCATCGACCGTATTACTTTAGTACTCGGGTTCAGAATATTGCATTCGATCTCCTGATTGCGCCATTATATATGCATGCTACTTCTCTATAGTTAGTATGAACAATATGTTTCTGATATCCGAATAACTTAGGAGATGCAGATACTCTTAGTCGTCTGATTGTCGACCGATTTTCGTTTTGGTAAGATAATATTGCCCCTGTATCATAGCAGACGACCTTGATCAAACTGTTCTCTCTTCTTACAAACTTCCCTCTTTGTTATTGTATATTATGTATCTTATCGCGAACCGAAAAAACTGTAACTGCAGCTTCTGTTGTGGTTTTAAGTTGTTTTCTGAATGACTGGCTGCAGGGTTTGATTGTCTGTGACTTCTTGTGTTTATTTGGCCCAGGCTCTGGACAGTTCCCCCCAGTTTCCCTGATGAGAGATGGGACCCACCATTTCCCCCCTTCAAGTGGTGTTCTTATTTATTGTTGGAGAACATATGCTCTTCAAATCAAGCGGAATAATCTACTACTGAGTAAATACTATACTTCTTCTTTAGCTCTTCCTTTAGTTCTACCTTTATTGTTATTTATGTGAAAGCCTACTGCAATCAAGATTGTTGTGATTCTTTCTTAGTGCAGTTGAGTTCACATGTGCAAATATTGTTTACGTTGAGTATTTACTCTCTTTTGTGGTTCGGGCTTTTGATTTGCATTTTTTTCTACGAGCATGATTTGCGTTTTTGCCCCCCTTTGCTTTGCCTTTTGACCATTTTGACGAATATGAAAATCTTATCAAAACACCCTGCACATGTTCGAAATGATATGGGAGGAGAATAGAAGGACAACTTGGAGATTTCAACTGTTTTTTTTATAATGCAGGTTAGATATTGACTTGACTTCAGCTTATTTCACAATTACAATGGATCTTAACTATCCACAAAATAATAGATTAACATTAGTTTAGAATTTTGATGTTACCATCAGATTATTCAAACAAAAAGAAGGGGAGGAAAAAAAACAGTGAACTCAAAGTATGAGTGTAGCCTGTCAATTTTAACCCATTAAATTTTTCAGGCAACAAAATACATACAAACCCTGTGAAACTCTGGTTTAACATTTTATTTTATTTTTTATTTTTTTAAAATTTTGGAGGAAAAAGGATGACACCTCACACAGTAGACCTCAGCCTGTTACTACTAAAGTTTACCATTTATTGTTTTCAGCTTAGATTTTATGCACCCCAGATGTACAACATCTCTCTTATCGCACATAATTACTTTACCGAATTGAGTATCTGAAAATTGTCGGCATGCTGTTATAGGCTTAAACCGAATGGTAATTTAGCAATACACGAACAATGACACATTTTGTCATAAACTACAATGCAATCAGACTACTCCAGCGTTGCAAGCGAAAACTGAGGAACACAGTTTCTTAGGTTTCTATCGAGTTTATTCTCTACATATGCACACAAATAATGACAATCCTATTTTCAACATTGGACAAACATTCAATAGTTCCAGTTTTTTCCATAGAAGTCTTGGATACTACCAATACATGCAACAGGGATTTGGTACATATATAATAAGGTGTAGGATTCAGGATAAAAACATATTGTAAATATTCTCATAGACTTTGAGCTCAAATTTTCACGCTATTGAATTACAATAATTCATCACAATCCAAACTTAAACGAATAAATCGAAAACAGAAATTTCACATTTTACTTTCAAAAGGGCCTTGAACAGCTTGAATTGTGCCTTCTAGTCCTTAACAAGCTGCACAAAACTCCCCAATTAGGAAAGAATCAGAGCATAGTGACTGAAACAAAAGAGACCTTATGATTTGGATGTAAATTTTTTACATATAGCTCTTAGTTTGGAGATGATAAACCGATTAACTTCTACTACCTGCTACAGGAAAAAATAGATAAAAGGAGATAATAAATACACATGCATCATGTATATCATACGTTTTCTACACAAGGAAGCCAATAAATTATAGGGTTTTCTTCTGAGATACCGCTTACGTGATGCACATTTTCAAAGTACCATCCAAATCTCAGTACTTGCAAAATTAGCCCAGCTTTGATGGGCTAATTTGTAATTGCAATGTAAAAATATCAACAAAATAGTCCAATTTTCACTCACGAAATCCAATAAAGTTGATGATTTGTTGATTTGGAGAATTTGTTTTTCAAATACGCATGAAGTAATTAAGGGTGATATATATAAAAAAACTAAATTATGTAGAATGCATTCTTTTAATATTGACATGAACAAAAGCAACACCGAGAATTCAAGAATTCTAACCTTTCCTAGATGATGTAGCAGACGACTGGCCAGCAGACAGAACAAGGGGATATTCCTGATAAAGATCAAGAAAATGGAAGAGGAGACTATGACGATGATCCATGTCGGTATGAGCTCGAGAATGTCTCCTCCTCCTCCTCCTCCTTCCATATCTGCTAATGGCCTAAAATAACAGACAACTGAGCCATTATATGCAAACCCTTTCATTATTGAAGACCAAGTGAGAGAAAAAAATGAATTAACAAGGAATTGGAAGAGGTCAAGGAATTAAGAAGGTGGATAATTAAGGATAGTTGTGTATGTGTGTGTGTGTGTGTTTGGTCTTTTTGTTTCTTAAGTTGTAATTGAACTGGTAGTTGTTGAAGCTGTTGATCCATCTCATTCTCTCCAAAAATGAAGCGAACTAATCTGATAGTGAATAGTATAGTTGTTAGGTTATTATTGTTTAGATGGACGTCTATTGCTATCAAGATTATTGTGATTCTCTTTTAATGGAATTTGACATAAGATAGTTTAACATGTCGTAAATGTTGTTCTAACAGAATATTTCCATTCTTAGATTTATATTTTCTGCTGTCCTTATGATTTATCATTGACTTTTTTTAAATATGATGATTTATCATTGACTTAGTAGCATGATGATTTCTTGATTATTTTGAAATAAGCAGAAGTTCATCATTGTCTATTTCAGCAAATTATGCATTTTGATGATAGAGAAAACCCTTTTAGTTATTACCGAAATCTCTTGGGCTTATATAGGCCCTACAAACATAAACTTACAAATAACCCCCTACATATTATTAATATGTCAACACTCCTCCTCAAGATGGGCGAAAGATATCCACTAAGCTCATCTTGTCACATGCTCTAATCATATCTACTGAGCTAAGTCCCTTAGTCAGACAGTCTGCTGTCTGGTCCTTAGTTGGAACATGACTTAACTCCAGTAGTCCTCCAGTGTCCAACTTCTCTTTGATGAAGAACCTATCGATCTCGATGTGTTTGGTTCTATCATACTGCACTGAATTGTTGGCGATACTAATGGCTGACTTGTTATCACACCACAGCTTTATCTTAGCTCCTTGATCCAGCTTCAGCTCCACCAGCATACTCTTCAACCATAACAACTCCGTAACTCCCAAGGCCATAGCTCTATACTCTGCTTCAGCTATTAATCTCGTCACCACTGACTGTTTCTTGCTCTTCCACGAGATCAAGTTACCTCCTATAAAGATGTAGTATCCTGAGGTGGACCTCCTATCATCAGTACAACTAGTTTTTCAGGGGCACTCTTCAAATACCTTAGAATCTGGTACACTGCGTCCATATGACCCTTCCTCGGATCATGCATGTAGCGACTCACCACGCTCACTGCAAAAGAGATATCGGGACGTGTGTGACTCAAATAGATCAACCTACCCATCAGCCTCTGGTATCTGTCACGATCAACTGGTTCTCTAGCCTTCGCACCTAGCTTGAACTTCTGGTCGATCGGTGTAGTTGCAGGTTTGCACCCTAACATTCCTTTTTTTTTTAGAAGATCCAGTGCATACTTCCTTTGGGAGAAGACAATCCCCTCCACTTCTCGAGCTATCTCTATTCTAAAAAAGTATCGAAACAAGCCAAGATCTTTTACCTTGAATTCCTTACCCAGTCTCACTTTGAGTTGGGCAATCTCCTTCTCATCATCCCCTGTAATAATCATATCATCCACATATACCGTAAGAATGGTAATGTGACCTCCACTCCGTCAAAAAAACACGGTATGATCGGTGTTAATCTGCTAGTACCACATACTTATCATAGCCCTCCTGAATCTGTCGAACCAAGCACGAAAAGACTGCTTCAGCCCATAGAGAGACTTCTTCAATCTGCAGACCTTGCCCACTGTCTGATCTGTGTCGAATCCTGGTGGTATCTCCATGTATACCTCTTCCACTAGATCTCCATAAAGAAATATATTCTTCATAATTAGTTGGTGTAGCTTCCATCCACCATTTACTGCCAGAGAGATCAAGGTCCAAACAGTGCTCATCTTCATCATCGGTGCAAAAGTCTCATCATAGTCGATGCCATATGTATGATTGTACCCTTTTGCCACCATACGAGCCTTGTAGCGTTCAAATTATCCATCTGGATTCTGCTTCACAGTGAAGACCCACTTGCATCCAACTGCTCTCTTCCCTTATGGTAGTTTTACTAAATCCCAAGTACTGTTCTTCTCAAGAGCCTCTAGCTCCTCGTGCATAGCCACTTTCTACTTTGGGTTCTTCTTAGTAACCTGCCAATTATTAGGCACAGTAACAGAGTCCAATGATGCAATGAATACTCCATGTGCAGTAGAGATGTTAGAATATGATACAAGCTGGGTAAGATCCTAACCATATCTATCAGAAGGATTTCCCGCATTGTTACGAGTAGTCCTCCGTACTGATATTGGTGTGGAAGGAGTAAGGAGAGGAATGATATCACCTTGGGAGAAATCTGGTGGTGATGTAGGTGTCTCAGGATTCGAGACAGGCGTTGGCAAGGGACTTGGCATCATTGGCTGCCTCCTCAGTCCCACTCCTCCTGTCTCCATCTCCTGCTACTCTCTGCTTTCTCCTGAGTATCTCCAGGAGTGCATGATCCTCCTCAGTGAAGACCATCTCTGCTGCTTCCTCTCCCTCTGTTACCATCAAATTCGCCCGGTTGCATGCTCCCCTTCCACCTCGTCGACCCCCACAGCCATGTCCACGACCTCCGAACTATCCACATCCACCCGAATCTCCTTCCTTGGGTGGATTGGTACAAACATGCCTTAAATGACCCATTTTACCGTAATTGTAGCACTACCGAGTCTCCCCCTTAGATCCAGTGTTGCCAGAGTTGGAGACAGCTAGTGCTGACTTCACCATAAGAAGTCCACCTATCCCAGCCTACAGCCTAATACGAGTCTCCTCCTCGATCATGGCCAAGACTGCCTCCTCAAGTGTAGGAATCTTCGACTGAGCTAGAAGCGATGCAATCCTCTGAGCAAACTCTGATGTCAGCCCCTTGAGAAACACCATAGTCCTCTCTTATAGAAAGGCCTCTCGCTCCTTACACTCTAGGTCTTTGCAGCTCTCCCAAGGTGAGAAGTGATCATAATCCAGCCACAGGCGCTCCAACTCTGTGGCATACTCATGTACAATCCTCTCTCCATGGACTGTGGCGTCGATCTCTCCCTTGATCTGGAACACCCTCAGGTTATTCCCCACCCCATCATAGGCCCTCCTCAACTTCTCCCAGACATCCTTCACCTTCCCGATGCCATCTACCGTGGCGGCGATCGACTGAACCAATGAGTTGAGGAGCCAGATGTACACCAACATATAAGTGGACTTCCACTCATTTCTTCCCGCCTAGCTCTCAGCCAGCTCTGTTTTCTCTCCTGTCAAGTATCTCTCCAGGTTCCTCCATGCATGGGTGTATCTCACCCGTCGTGAATAACTCAGGTAAGTAGCTGATCCATCAAGCTTCAGATCGATGGTTGGAAGCTTCAACTTTGCCGGTGGCCTTATCGCGCTCTCACCAGCTGACAACTTCATCAGCTGTATCAAAGTTGAGACCTCCGCAGGGTTCAACTTCTTGATGATCTCCTCCATCGATCAGGCTCTAGATCAAACACATGTTCTCCTTCTTCTCTTCGAATCCTTGTTGTGCGCAATGAAACTTTTGGCAGCACTTCTGCTGCACAACAAGAGTAAGATCTCAACTAAATCCTTGTTTCTCAAAGGAAACAAGAATCGAAGTGATATATCTCAACAGCATGGGATATACACTCTTCCTCTCATTAGTTCTAGGACTGATATGTCGAGGGAATCTGACAAGTCACACATCCTTTCATCAGTTCTATGACTGATATGTCGAGAGAATCCAACAAACTACACATCATCGACTGAGGCAGCAGCACAACGACGGAGGCTTAGCGGGAAGCGGCTAGGGTTGGGGGAAAGTGGTGTTGGATTTGGGTGTAGGTGGGGCAGCGGGTGCGGCAGAGGGGTAGTTAGCGAAAAAAAGGGGGGTGGCTGTGCAGGCGTGGGGTGGCAGCGGGGGGGCTGGCGGGGCTCTGTACAGGGCGGGGGCCTGTGCAGCGGGTGGGGGTGGCAGCGAAAAGGGAGGGTTGCTAAGCGGGGGGTGTAGTGGTGTGCACGGGCAGGAGGGGGGGGGTTTGCAGCGGCGCGGAGGGGGGTGGGGGGGGGGGGCTGTGTAGCGGTGGGGGTTGCAACGAAAAGGGAGGGTTGACGGGGGTGTAGTGGTGTGTACGGGAGAAGGGTGTGGCAGCGCGCGTGCGGGGGGGGGGGGGGGGCGCAACGAAAAGGGAAGGGTTGTAGCGGTGCGACGGGCAGAGGGGGGTTTGTGCGCGGAGGTGGGGGCTGTTGTAGCGGATGGGGTGCCAACGAAAAGGGAGGGTTTGCAGGCGGGGGGTGTAGTGGTGCACGAGAGGGGGGGTGTGCAGCGGGGGGGGGGGGGGGCTGTGTAACGGGGTGGGGTGCAGGCGAAAAGGGAGGGTTGAGGCGGGGTGTAGTGGTGCGAAAAGAAGCACGGGCCCTGACGGGGAGGGGTTGTGGCACAACGACCGGGGGGGCAGTGCTTGCAGACGGGGAAGAGGGGGTGCAGGTTGGGCCGTGCAACGGGGGGATGCAGCGGTGCGGCGCGGTGGGTTGGGGGCATGGTGCAGCGGGGGGGTTTGTAGCGGGCGGCGAGAGGGGTGCAGCGGGAGGGGGTGCGAACAGAGGGGGTGGCGGCAGGGTTTGGGAGTGGGCGATGGCTAGGTTCCTCGCTCTTATACCATTTTGATGATAGAGAAAACCCTCTTAGTTATTACTGAAATCTCTTTGGCTTATATAGGCCACTACCAACATAAACTTACAAATAACCTCCTACATATTTTTAATATGTCAACAATGCAGATATGTATAGAGTATAAAGTATTTGGTTATTTAGTGTACAGCTATGAAGAGTGACAGCAAGGTCCGATCATTTTCCACTATATCTTGATAATCATCTATTTATTCTCGTGGTACTCTTTGCATAAACTACTCAATTATCTATCTTTATAAAATCTTTTGAATAGGGCATCTCTCACCCTATTTTTGCTTCCAAAAAAAATGTATAGCGTATAGAGAACTAACCAACATTATTTGGAGAGTAAACAAAGCTAAACCCTGTACAAATATGGGTATTCCAGAAAAGCTATGCAGAGAGAGAAGAGAAAAGTAGTAATCACATCTTTGTACTCGTGGCTTGCAATCTCTTTTTGTATTTGGTACGAGGTACACTTTCATTCACATCTTTTTATTCACAACTTGCAACCTCTTTTGTATTTGGTACAAGGTTCACTTTCACCTTTCAAATCAATTCCTACGAAATCTATACAAATAGAAGTTTCCAATATCCCCTTCTTGGAAATCCATAATACAACATCTACGTCTATTCACAAACAAAATTGTAGCTCACCACAATACATGTATTAAGTACAGCTATTTTTTACTGTTTCAACCGTACCTAACTTAAATAGAGATACCGGTAAAATTGCATTAGATCAACGTACATATATTGTTCAGGTTTCATCCCCTTGCTCGACAGTTTGAGCTTCCACAATCTCACTTTTAGAAGGCACATTCTCTGCTTCCAATATTTCCTGAATGATATCTTCGGTCACGGAATCCTTGTATTTTCTCATCAGCTCCATAAGCGAATTCTTGCGAACATCCGCGTTTTCACTTATCGCTGACGCATTCTCTAACTCCATAGAACTTTGTGCGCTATCTTCGTCAACCACTCTCTTACTCTTCCTCCTTTTTGAGTTACGGCTCAAACCAGCGAGGCTTTCTTGAAAATGCTCCTCAAATATGACACCTTTTAGTGCACTCCCCATCTTAAAACCACAAAGGAAAAGGGAAAAAAAATTAATCATTTAATTTATGTAACAAGTAAAAGAGAAGAATATGATATCAATTTACCTGGGCTACAAAGGCATAGAGTGGTAGTGTGCTGTAACTGCAGATTATTTGTACAAACACACTATAACACAATAAATGAAATAAAGTTTTAGTGACTGCATGTTGGGGATACATCATTTTTTTTCCCTTTCAGAATAGAATGTGATAAATTTTTTTTGCACATCTAAAGGCTTGCAGAGATTTCTTGGTACCTGATTAGAAGTCTGGAGGCGATAAATCCAGGTTTATCCATGACGCAAGAATCAATTCCATACGTTATCTGTATTAAAAAAAAGAGTTAATATCTTGTTTTCTGTCTTCGAACAACATAACAATGTTTTTCTACCAATTTAACTCTCAATTTTGTAGGAGTGATTAGACTATTAGGTATTCTTTATGAGACAACACGGGTATGGATTCACTACTGAGTATGGGGTATTTTTCATGATACTCTTGCACAAATGTAGATTCACTATTAGTTTTTTACTTCCATTATAATTTTTCGGGACAAATTATTTGCAGTATCCCATGGCCAGGTGTCTTTAAGCTAATTTTATGATGCATATGCTTGTTCCTGCATATACCTGTTCACTCTTCTCTATAATTAAAAAGGGTTTAATTGAGTTTCTGAATTAAAAGATTATTTGGCAAAAGGCACATGGATAATGTTACATGGAGACCATCCAAACTAATCTGATCTATATATTGGAGATGCTTAAATTACAGGCTGCCGAACAATTTAAAGCTTCTAACAGTAAAATTTAGTGTTAATTAATTACTTGAATAACTTACCAATACCCAGAAGAAAACTGCAACCTCAAAGGCATTTTGGAAAAGTATGAAGTGAATGAAGAAGAGCATAATTCTCGGTCTATGAAACCAAAAGTGGTCATCTGTAATATTAACAGCCAGACCACCTTCAATAGCTAGCTGCTGCTCTGCGATCTCGTGAGCGGACTGAATGATTATATGCTCCAGTTTTGTGCCTACAGTAAGTAGTACCTGTATATTTAAGAAAAACCCCAGTCATTCAAAGACCTTGCCTGCAAAAATTCTTTTCATAAGTTTATGCTGAATCTTTGAAGGCTAATCTCTTTGCAGTACGCACCTCTGCATTTTTTTTTTTTGGTGAATCATTTCAGGAGCACTGATAGTACTTATACATGAACTCCATACTTTTCTCCCAATAATTTCAGGTTTTCATAGTATTGTATGGTCAACCATTTATTCATGACACTTCATCTGAAACTAGTTATAACACGTCGATATAAATTTATCTTATTTTTCATAAATTTGTGAGTATTGTGTGCTTGAGATGACGATGCAGTTTGATAAAATATATAAAAGAATCTAATACAAAGTAAATCCTGGAATACTTACAACTAAAGGAACAAGTGATATCCAAAAATATGCATGCCATCCTGCAGAGAGGAACAAATTAAATAAATAATGCAAGAAATATTCAAAGTATTGAATAAATTAAAATTTTAATTCACTCACCGTAAGCATTAATCAACAGCAAGACCACCACTAAAATCCAAAGGTACCAACTGCAACATTAGCCAAAAAAAGATCCGCTATTAACCTTATGTAGAATTATCCATTATGAGGTATCACAGAATAATGTAGAAAGTATTGTGTCAAGTATCATTGTTGACCAAAAACAAGCATAAAAGTTGGTATTTTTATACCTTAGACCAACAACTTTCTCAAAATCTGATTCAAGGGCTCGTACCATGTACGTTTGAAAATTAAATTTTTGGTTGCCCCTGCAATGAGTCTGCAAGAAAATAAATTGGGGTTATAAAGCAGATTATAGTCAAGAAGAAAATTACATTAAGAAACAGAAGTGACTACTAATATTATTTGCTTACCATTACAAAATAGTGTCTCATTGTAGTGTAGTCAGATTTGGATACTGATCCATAGAACTGTTTGAAAAATGAACTCTGAAACAAGCAAAAGAATGACAAGATTAAGATTAAGAATGGCGATTAGGCTGATTAGCGATGAATAAAACTCATTACTCACCAACCAACTTAATATTATCCCTCGATCATCACTAATACCATTAGGGATGTCCCTTAAAGTTGTAAACATAGTTTTTTTGGAGGGTGAAACTGCACATAGAATTACTTCAATTTAGGGCACTGTAGGAAGTCTATATGAAAAATTTATTTCAAGCATCATAAATATGCATACCGTGAACTTTGACATTATTCTGAATTGATTCTTCCCAACGCCTCCATTGTCGCATCTAAACCATGAGGACAGAATATTGTAAAATAGACTTTAAAGAAAATAAACGGCCATGTAACATGAAAAGGAGGCATTTTCATTTTTATTTATTTATTTATTATGTATTACCTTTAACCCTCCAAAAAACAAAGTAAGACCACTGAGGGTCACATGAGTTATTGCTAAAACAAAGATGAAGAGGTGCATCTCATGGATGGCTTCAACAGAGAGCACTGGAACTTTACCCTGTACCAAAAATATAACAGCTAAAACACAATTTTCTTAATAATAATATTTAAGAGTTGGTTGCGGATAGACCTCCTTAGTGTCGTTGTTTTGAACTTACTTCCCCTATAGTTTCATTCTTGCAGACAGACCCCTGATTCAATTTCACTTGATTCTTTTACTCTCTCAGGGATAGAGAAAATTATTTTTTGACAAACAGACTCTCTGGGGATAAAAGAGTCGAAAATTTTCACTCAGGCGATCTATCAGCAACAATTAAATTGCAAGGCTATAGTAAGTCCGAAAAACAATATATATTTCATGGGTTCTAGTGGCAATTAATCCTAAAATTAAATATTATCACATGATTTCCGACAAACCTTTTTGCAGATTGAGCCAGAGCCAGAGCTTGCCAGCAATCGTCGGCCATTGACATGAATCAGAGAAGTGAAAGCCTGAGCAGCCGCCTCATCGGAATATTTACAAGGGAGCATATGCTGTATAATGTTCTTAGGGATGCAAACTTTTTGGATTGTTCCTTGAAACACCACCAAGAGTAGAGATATGAACCCCAACAACATCAATTCTGCAAAATCACATCACCCATGATACATAATTGTGAGTTGTTAATCAGTCCGGATTGTTAGTTGAGTTAAAATTAGTTAGAGTAGAATACTAGTTAGTAGATAATTCTCTAGTTATTGGATAAGATTAGAGTTGTAATCTTAGTCCTTATATATATATATGTAAACAACCTATATGGTTTTGATAACGTGAAATAAAAAGAAATCAAAAAAGTTCCCTGCTCCAATTTGTTGTTCCTGCTCCTTTACAAATCGGCTTCATCAACCAAAGACAGAGCTTTTGTTCTCTGTTTTCTGTGCTTGCTGTTCGGTTCTCTGGAAAAAAACTGCCAGGTTCGGTTGCTACAGTATTTACAGATTTTCTCAAATCAGTTTCAGATCTGATTCAGGCCGATCCTATTCTCAAAGCCAACAAGTGGTATCAGAGCGGTGTATGCCTAAGTACCAACCAAGATCTGAAGAGATGACGAGTTCGGAGAAGATGACGACCAAGGTGGGTTCGCTCACTCTTCAATACCCGACGTTATCGAGGGACAACTATGCTTCGTGGGCAATCAAGATGAAAGTCTACATGAAGGCTCAAGACGTGTGGGATGCCATTGAGCCCGCGGCAGGCGCGTCCGTGGAACACAGGAAGGATCAGATGGCGTTGGCGGCCATCTACCAGGGGATTCCTGAAGAGACTTTGATGGTGATCGCAGAGAAGCAAACGGCAAAAGAGGCATGGGAGACGTTGAAAACAATGCATCTAGGAGCGGATCGTGTGAGGAACGCGAAGGTGCAGACCTTGAAGTCCGAGTTCGAACTTCTCCGGATGAAGGAGAATGATAACGTCGACGATTTTTCGACGAAGTTGACAGGAGTCGTCAACAAGATCCGGACTTTAGGCGGCGAGATGGAGGAGAACTACGTCGTCAGAAAGCTACTTCGGGCGGTACCGGAGAGATTCCTTACTATCGTCTCCACGATTGAACAGTTCGGGGACATCGACGACATGACACTCGAGGAGGCGATCGGGCGTCTCAAAGCCCACGAGGAGAGGGCACGTGTTTTTCGAAACAACGTCGACGATCACCTATTGTTGACGCATGCGGAGTGGCAAGCAAGGAGCAAGAACAACGGCGGAGGCTTCCTCTCAACAACTACACCCAATGATGGCAGCGGACGAGGACGAGGTCGCGGGGCCGGTCGTGGGCGTGGCCGTGGCCAAAGAGGCCGAGGCGGACAGCAGCACCACGGCAGCGGGCAGCAGCACCACGCTGCCCAAGCAGGCCGCGGAGGGGAGCACGGCGGCCAGGCAGGCCGAGGCGGCTTCGGCGGCAGAGGAGGACGTCCAGGAGGTGGTTTCGGCCATGGAGGTGCAGCTCGCCAGGAGGGGGAGAGTAGCACAAGCACAAGTTGGCGGTTCAAGACAAATCCACATTAAATGCTTCAATTGCGCGGAGTATACGGGGCACTTTCAGTCAGAGTGTTCCACAAGCAACGCCGCTAACTCGCAACCTTATGAACAGGAGGCTCATCTCACCCGTGCATATGACGAGGAGCCATCCTTTTATGATGGCTAGTGTTAGAGGAATCGTCAAGTGTTATTTTGTTAAATGAGGAGAAGGTGATGCCGGATTATACTTACAGCGGGGGAGGCACATGTGACCAACAACACTTGGTTACATTTGACAACGGAGCTAGCAATTCACATGACCGGCCACCAACTCTCTTTTTTTTTTTTTT